>NC_056726.1:1671375598-1671433098 GCF_019279795.1 Protopterus annectens | reverse complement strand
GCATGTATCCAGTTAGACTAGCCCGGTCAACAAATGTAAAATAAAATAAATAAATTGTATGACTGCAGAATACAGAATGCATATTGACAAGTTACAAAAAAAGCAACCACCACAGTTCATAATAGTGCATTTCCTGGAACATTCCAGATGAATAATTTCATAAAAGAAAATATTTCAATGAAGTTAGGCAAAAACTGTGGATTAAAATATTTAGTCAGGATTTATACCTAACGTTACTGGAATAATTTTCATTTCTTAAGTAGAATAGAGATAGCTAAAATATACATTCCCCCAAAAGTCCATATTATTTACCTAGGTATGTGGAACAGTGAGGTGAATCCCTGACTGTTACCCATATGAACCAAGTTCAAGCAGCAGCACATTCACTGTGAAAGTAAGGCAAGGGAGAGTGGGAGTTACTGGCTTTTCAAGGATCATCCATCATAAGTGTAGGGAGATGATAGTCCTGGTCAAGCCTGCCTGCTCCCATGCAGGTGTAGGCTTTCTCATTGCTAGTGACCCAAAGAATGGGAGATATTTACTTGACAGTCCTAAGCCTGTAATTTATGTCCTTATGGTCATTTGTGTGAGAGTAGACAAATGTAGAGAGAAGGCACAGGATGTCCTTCTGGTGATGTAGGTGCACATCACGAACCAGGAGTGGAGGTAGGTGAAATCTGGGAAAAAACAAAAGTATCCTCAATGCCAGGATGCTGATGAGGGTACAGATATAGCCACAGATACCTGTATGATCTTATGGGTTTTGAACTGTCCAAGAATTTTGGTTGTTATGACTTAAGCCAGGTAATTTTCAACTGAATAGGATGATGAGTGTTTGGATATGATCTGCTATTTCAACTTTAAGGGTTTTTTAAGTAATGGAAAGTTATATGGATGAACTTGGGGAGAGAAAAAAATTGTAATGTATTCATGCAAGTTATGGGCTATCCTGTTTAACAGTATTGACAGTGCAACATTTAATTAATATTCATAACATGTTCTGAAAATGTTATGTATTTGTTTGCTTGCTTATTTGTTTTTTGTTCATTGTGTTTTTTTTTTTTTTTTTTTAACCAGGCATAACTCTCAATCTCTATAATTAAGAAATGTGGACAAGGCCTAAAATAATGGGGGTTAATGGCCCTAGGTCAGGGACAAATTTTAGATATTGATCTTAAACACTTAAACAGTTGCTAAAATAATAGCTTTTGCATTATCATGAATTTTCCAAAGGATATATAGTCTGAAAGTCAAAAGCATGTCATTATTTAGTAATTACAGTCCTCCATGATATGGCAAACCCCACAAATTTTATGAGGAACAGACCAAAAATATGAGGTAAAATAACGGGATTCACTTTATAACCTTGAAATAGTGAAATCTCGAATTTCAGTATCTTGAGACTATAAAGCCGAAAATTCAAAATACTGAAACCCCAAAAGTGCAAAATTCAAAATCGTGACTTTTAAATAACCGTCCACCACAGAAACAAACACATATACACCTTCCTCCCCACACTGCAACAAACAGACAAAAACACACACAAACACAACAACACAAATACACAGACCTACCCTACATATAAGCAGGGGGGCAAGCCCCCCTGCATCCCCACTATTTATATACACTAACTCTGAGGTTGCACTAAAAAGACAAAGACACTAAACCCACCAATGCACAGTCTAAATTCCCCTCACACAAACACACATCACATATGTACAAACATCACTGTTTTCAACACTTACATACTCATACTCTTACCTACATACTGAAACCTACACCTACAACTTTCCAACACACTAACATACACTAAAATCCCTACCCAAAACCCTTAAAATATAAACACTTACCTGAATCTCCAGCTATTCACTAACACAGTGCACCACCACAACTGCTGATTCGACGTTTCTGGATTCAGTTATGTGGACTTTTGTGCAACTTGTCTTTTGATGTTTTAGTCTCAAGATACTGAAATTTGAGATTTCAGTATTTTGAGATAGTGAAGTGCACCAATATAAGGACATTCTGTGAAAAAAATGGACATTTAGAAGGTTATGTTATCAAGATAGAACACATTTCAAAGCATGACCAATTGAAGGCTCAGCCCAGTTTGTGTTTTACAATAGAATATAGAATAGTCAATGAAGGTAGATAACATTACACATGAATTATAATAACGTAAAAGAACTTGCAGCTGACAATCAGGATACACCATTTGAAAAGAGATGGAGTTATTGTATATCAGAAAAAGAAGTCGCTTAATACTGAATGGGAGAAAACAGATGGATGCAGCCTGTAGTTTGGGATTATTTCCAATTTTGTAGGTTTGCCCAAAGAAGGATATGAAAAGTGCAAGGTATATACACACACACACATATATATATATATATATATATATATATATATATATATATTTATATATGTGTATATATATATATATATATATATATATATATATATATATATATATATTTATATATATATATATATATAGGTCCCCTTCACATGGTCGACTTTTCAGAAAGTCAACTTTCATATGGCCAAGACCATATGATTGAGTTTTGAAAGGCCGACCATGGGGAACCACTGTCTTCGTACAGTGCAGAATGGGAACATTTCCTCTTCTGCACTGTAGTGCAATCTTGGAGTTGGTATATTTAAGTTATGGGGGTGTGGGGGGTGGAGCCCCGCATGGTGGGATATAGGGGGGCTTGCCCCCCTGCTAACAGTTGAAAGGTAAATGTTTAGTGTGTGTTATGTGTTTATTTTACATGATCAGCCATATGAAAGTTGACTTTCTGAAGAGTCGACCATGTAAAGTAGACCCATATATATATATATATATATATATATATATATATATATATATATATATATATATGGTAAGCTTGTGTTGAAGTTACTTGGGTGATGATTCCTATACTGTAGCATACACACCTATTTAGAATTACAAGAAATTGGTTGAGTTGTTGATGAAATTTTTGTAGGTGTAGATTTTTGTAATATAGTTTAGGGTTGATGCCAAAGCTTTGGAAATAGAACAGAAACGATTTTGTTACAGCAGGAACACCTTGCCTTTAGGGACAGAGCTAGATTGGCTTCTGAGGATGTAGGTTGGGCTGGCAGCAATGAATCTCATGCTGGGTGGTGAAGGGACATCCTGGTGCAATTGTTTTTGAAGCAGGGAACTTAGAAGGAGGTTTGCTCTACCCATAATGGGGTGCCATTTTGCTTTGGAGAGTGTGATACAATGACACTCAAATGTTGGGCTGAGTTAATTATGAACTGGCAGATTTTTTTTTGTAGAAAATTTAAAGTGCTGTGATGCTTTTGTTTGAGGCAGCTATAAATAATAGCAGACTGTATTATAACAGTGAAAATTGCATTTCCTTTCCTATTACAACTCTGTCATTCTAAAGGATTTTGATCCTAGAAGAGGAGTTAGTCGGTTTTAGGTCTGTGTTTGCTGATGTTTGTTTCTGAATTGTGAGGTAGTTTCAATAAGATTCTTAAACTGTTCTTTAATTTTGAGGGAGTTGGGACATTTAAGCAGCATTTTGCTTAATATAATGATCATGATTTAGTTTTCATTGAGTGGAGTATTAGCTTTTTATTGGTAAGCCAGTTGCATTCTTCAAGTATGTTTAGCTGAAGGTGATTTTAAAATGTTTGGTGTAGTGTAAATGTTGATGTTATAAAATGGTTGTTGCATATATTTACTGGCTTTAATAATGGACTTTCTTGTTCCTCATTAACTGTAGAAAAATGCAATAAATATAAACCCACACAAAATCAGAATTATAGTTTTTTGCAACGTGGCAAATACTTCATGATTTTACTTCACTAAAGCTGAGTAGCACAAGTTAACAAAACTTAAACACTAGAGCTTCCTTCTGGACTTCACTCTTGTCATTTTGAGCATATAATGAAATGCAATAGGCAAAGTAGTATAGTAAATAAAGTTCTGTAGAATCTTTCACTTTGTTTTGTTATAAGCTAGAAAGTTATTATCTAGAAAAGTGTTGCTACCTATTCTAGTTTAAGCAGTGTTGCTATCTAAAATAGAATATAACTTTGCAATAAGAATACTCTACAGTATTCAAAACACATAATTGCTGTAAACAGCAGTAAACATATTGTGTGAAAGTATTTCCATTACTTACGCCAGAACCCACCATTGTGTTTTACTATAAGTAGCTAATCAGTTAGCTGCTTAAAGCCTCTCTGGTTAAAGCCAGAGGCAAAGCCAGCGAGGTGAGATTGCGCTGGTTTGGACATGTGCTGGGGAGGGATGCTGTGTATATTGGAAAAGGGATGCTAAGGATGGAGCTGCCAGGTAACAGGAAAAGAGGAAGGCCTAAGATAAGGTTTATGGCTGTGGTGAGAGAGGACATGCAGGTGGTTGGTGTGACAGAGCAAGATGCAGAGGACAGGAAGAAATGGAAACAGATGATCCGCTGTGGCGACCTCTAATGGGAACAGCCAAAAGAAAAAGAAGAATGAAAAAAGAAGAAGCTAATTGGCTTTGTACCAGCAAGAATAACACAATTACTCTCAACACAGCTGTACAAACTAGTTAAGCAGCACGTGTGACCTCTTTTCCTGTAATGTTAAAGTCTACATAACATGAATTAAGATCAAGCAGTGAAAATAGTCTAGCCCTGAAAAGATTGCCTTTTAGTACCTGAGCAGGGAAAACGTCTTGTCCAAAAATTGCCCCAGATTGTTGGAATAGTCTGCCTTCAGAAGTCTGACAACAAAAAACATTTTCATCTCTACAGAAAAAGTTTACTGAAAATCTGTTCAGTAAAAATAAATGTATTTGTTGCATCACAAAAACTTTCGACTGAAATCATTTTAATTTCCTAGTATTATCATATATTTGCCTCAATATTGTATGCAATTAAATATCTGAATACTGCAAAGATATATTTTTAATTGTATAATATATATATATATATATATATATATATATATATATATATATATATATATAAATATATATATATATATATATATATATATATATAAATCTGTGTAGGCTTATGTTCATGTGTGTGTGTGTGTGTGTGTGTGTGTGTGTGTGTGTGTGTGTGTGTGTGTGTGTCTGTACAAACTAAATATATACATACACTGGATTGAGATGTTTCATTTTATCCACCTGTATTCTCTGTCAAATTATACCATTCCCAAGTCTTCAACAGACGTTTCTTCCCCTCTGCCTTTTTTATAAAATTAAAAAATATATATATCTGGCTACACAAATTAGTATCATATTAACTCTCTCTGCATTGAAACTTAAATATTTAACACTTCTTGCAGTTAGCATCCTGAATGTGCTAAGCTTCAAACAGGTGGACTTTCTTACTATTAACTTGCCCAGTTCGGGTCTATGTCAAAAGAGTGACTTGGCAAATGTTGAAACCCATTTGGGTGAGACTATATGATCGATAATTCAGTCCACTGAAAAAAAAAAATTCAAAGCCAAACAACATCTGCATACAACAAAAACAATGCTTTGGCAGGGGGGCAAGTTCCCGCTGCATTCTCCACACCCCCTAATAATTACATATACTAACTCCAAGATCACACTACAGTGAGGAAAAGGGCAAACATCCTGATCCCTACTGTAACACAATCGCATTCAGAACAGTTTGACAAACTGAATTGTCAATCATATGGTATTAACCATATAGGTTTCAATGATTTCTTCATTCAATCTTTTGACAGAGACCCACTCAGTTCTTATAGTAAATCAGTGCAAAGACAAAAAGAAAATTTGCCAATCAGCTTTACTGCTTTTGTCATACTAAGTCATTATACATTTTCTACTTGAAACATTCAAGTTCTTTAAAATAAGCTCTATGTAATGAACTGCAAACATGAATATTGCAAATCATTTGTAAAGACTGCTTTTGAAAAAGTGTTTAATTCATCTTGAAATTAATTTAAAGGTCTACTGTGGGGTTATGTTGCCACTGTTTCCTTGTTTTCCATCAGAAAACATTCTGTATTCCTTTCATCAAGCTATGCTTCCCCTTATATTTACTATCAGATTTTCTCACTGATGGTGTTGCACATCTTATGATCAGATTTGGTTTCTAAATATTTTGTACCTTCATGCCTGCCAGCCATCAGTTCCTCCTTTCCTTGTGGCCATAATTCAAGCAAGTGTTAAGGCTCCCTGCTTCCCTAACTTACATTATCTGCACAGCTGCCTGGTAAGTGCGTTTGCTCACAAGGCCAGTCACCACTTCATGTGCCCTTCTCTACGTGTACAACTACTACAGAGTACGCTGCTTAGTAAGTTCAAACATTTTGTCTTTTCTTTTAACTCTCTAACAACCCCATACATCTTCTGGATATTAGTGTTGCAACAGATCAGGTCACTTCCATCTTCTCCATGATGGGTAAGCTGGCATTGTCCTCACTCAAACCCTCACTATAGTCAAGGCCCTTATGTTGTCTGCTTCATATTTGGATTGTTTAGTCTCTCTGCCAAAGAACTGGAATTAATATTCAGCAGAATCTTATGTTAACAATGACAGATACGTTTTACAGTCTGTATTTAACCAATAAAAACAATGCTTCTGTATCTGTTTTTCTTGACTTGAGGAAAAGTATTTTTCTGTATTGCACAGTGGAATTTAATCAGTGTATATAATGACATGTAAAATAATGCATAGTACATACTTGACATGTTAAAGTAACCAACTCATGTTTTCAGTTGCATTCCAATGAGGTAATTCACTTATTTTTTTCCAATTTTCTTTCAATGTCTTAATGTCATCTGTGCCTGGAATGTAGGATTACATTCAGAAATTTTAATTCAGGTAAGCCTTTTTAGAAAGTGCAGGATTTCCTATAAAGGATAAAAGCAGATGAGGTGTCAGGCTAAAAGGTGTATGGCTCATATTTAATTACTAATATTGCTGTATTTTGAGACGATGTTAATTAACTGGATTGTTGCCCAGCTCTGTCAAGGACAGTATACATGAAGAGCAGTGGGCCATCTACTTCATGCATTAGTTTTGGTAATTCTTGCTATTTTTGCATGTTTGCATGTTCTTGAGTAAAACCATACTTAAAAAATGCATGATTCAATTCAATCTTGTCTGAAAGATTTTTCATTCAAGCCAGAATAAAATGAAGCATATGCATTATATCGATTTTAATTTTATAATTGTGAAAAATAGTGCTAACCTGCAAGTATAATTTTGAAGGAAATGCTATTGTGTGCATGTTCATACTGCAGCAGTTAATTTTTATGCAAAATGTACATATGGTACCTCATATTTAAGCTCATATTGAAGCAGTAGCCTTTGTTTAAAATAGAGATATATTATTTCCTTAACTGTGTGTACATTTTAAAGACAGTAAAGATATGATTTGAAATCTGTGATATTCAAGGGGCCTGCTAGGGTAACAAAAATGGCAGGGAACGCAATAGAGAGAATCCTGAGGGGAAGCATATAAGGGCAACAGTCTCCAGTACAGCAACTAACATGGGCTCTTGGCCTGTCTGTCACTCCCGATCTATTTTTATAACAGCATTAAGGTGAACTTGATAGGTGAGCACCAGCATATGTAGTTTACCTAGCCTTCAGAAAGGCTTTTTGACTTGGTCCCACAGAGGAGGCTGATAGTAAAAATTGAGGGGTTATAGCATAGTATGAAATCTAAGGAATTAGGTAGCATGATGAAATGGGAGGACAAATACGATTTTGATATCAGAAACAACACCAGGAATTAGGAAGTAAATAAAATAATACTGCAAAAAGTCACACATCAATAATTTATTTTTAAAAACAACAAAGTGGTGTGTCATGGGGGAAAAAAATACAATCTTCAGTGCATGACCACGTGCCTGAGGGAAAATAAAGAATAGGATAAATCTTTTAACTTAATGATACAGACAACTGCAGAGGATTGGAGGAGTCTACGTATGATATGGGAGCTCTGAAGAAGTAAACAAAAAGAGTTGAACTTGAATGCAAAGAAGTGCAAAATACTGCAATTAGGTCACAACATTGGTGCAAAGTATCAGCTAGGGGGAGTAGGAGTGATGGCAACAGAGCAAGCAAAGTATCTGGTGGGTTGATCACACCTTGAGAGGTCCACTGGGAGCACAGTAGTGGCAGAGCAAACAGAATTCTCAGCATATCCAGCAGAGGATAGATTATAGAGGCAATATACCCACTCTGCAGTGTGGTGGTCAGACCATACCTTGAGTACCGTATGTAGTTCTATAAGAGATAAAAGGAAAGAGAATTCAGGTCAGTTGTAAAGATTGAGAAAAATGATACCAGAAAGATCTGCTTGTTGGATAGGATGGGTTATTAACAGTGGCTATATGACCAGTGGCTAGAGTAGCTAGACCTAATCTGTCATGAGAGCAAAAGAGATAGAGTGATTATATATTTGTGCTCATGAATATATCATGAAGATATAAAATAGTCATTCAGAACATAAAAGATTGAGGTATAAACAGGGGCACAAGATGCAGATTGGAGAAACTAAACAGAACCTGGATCTTCAAAAGTACTCTTTCACTAAGAGGACGGTAAATGCATGGAATAGTGTATAAGAACAGATGGTGGAGATGGAGTCATTAGAGGCTTTCAAAAGAGTATGGAGGCGGTAGAAAAAAAAGATAAGACAGAATGACATTTTGAGAAATGTAGAACATTTAATGCACTTATTTGGGCAAAAACATATGCTTATTCCCATCAAACAAATGTAATGTAAATCAATCTGAACATTTCATAACATACAAAGCAACTGGTGAAATTACTTAATTCATAATCATTGCAGTGGAAGTAACTGTGAAGAGCAGATATATTGCCAACAGATGAACTAGTTGTAAATAATATATTCAGAGTCTCAAGAATAATGACAAACTGTCAACTTTAGAGAGGAAGAGAAAATAATCAAATATACTTGAATGGCCTTACCCTGTGCAAATTACGTTTCCAAAGTGAAGTAGAAAAGTAAAGTAGAAAGCCCTGCATATGAAAACCTTAGCCCTTTCTGCATCTGTGTTTTATAACAATCATTAATGTATTATTTGGCTCACTGCCTAGAACTTGAGGGGATTCTTCATGTTACTTAGCATGTAACGTGAGCATCACACTTCACAGATGTCAAGTCCAATTATGTCCAACCAACTTAATTAAAATCGCAAAGCATTTCTTTTAAATCTCAGACTATTGCTTGACAGGGTCCTAAAGATACCCTCCTCAGACAAATGAGCATCTCTTCACTCTCTAAAAATTATCTGGTACAGCATGTCATGAATACCAGACAACATTACATGCTAGGGTTGATAACTCACAACTATTATCCTAGTATTTTGGGATGAGAGTTGTGTACCAGATGGATGTCATAAACAGAAGACCCAAATATTCATTTGCACTGCTTTTTTAACCTTCTGGTTGCTAACATTTTTACCAGCCATAAACTGGGTCAGCTATACATTTCCATGCACATGAATAATTTTCTAGATATGTGACAAATGTGAATGTACCAAAGCAGTATATATGTTGCATGCTGCACCCATGTTCCAGCATATATTAGCACTACAGTGGACTAGACTGCCTGCCTTGCAGAAGAATAGGAGGAGTGAGTACAGACCACTTAGTCTTATGGTCCCCTGCTGGGCCCTCTAGTGCATGGTCACCAGTTTATTGTAGGTGATCTGGGTTATGATTGTACCTCTATACCATGGAGCTGTTAATTTCACGAGGATTTCTGGTTCATCTTGTTGCAAAGCAGACATTCACACTTCTGTTGACCTTTGACCTTCACACTCCCTCCCTCTTCAACAACAGTACTGTTCATCTATTTGTGGGAACTGTAAACAGCTGTCATTTTTAGAAAATGCCAACTTTCATCAATGTCTGCAAAGAATTTTTTTTATACACTTACTCGTGCAAATGTATTAACTACTTGGTAACTATACTTGATAGATAGGCTATTTAAATCTGTTTAACAAAGATTTCCTGAAGCTTATTTACCTAGATGTCTACTGAAATGTCCACTGCACAAATGTACATAGATATCATAGAAAGAAACAAAATTCTAAGACAATGGGACATGAAATAGGGCATCAAATGAAGGCCTGAGCTCATATATTACTTTCTAACCTGTGTCTATGTTCATTTTAAACTCTAAATTTTAAACCCTTAGTGAAGAGGATGTGAAGACAAACGTTAACACACTGCAGCCTTTCTTATTAGTCTATGTCTGAAGCTCTAAATCATGCTGTAAGAGAAAAAAGTCTAATGGTACATGTTACAGTGATGAGGCTACAATCAATGGTCATCACTGACTATTGAGTGGCCTTTCCATACTGCCACCAAAACTGCTCCTTCTCTTGACTGATATCTCTGCCGTCTTCTACTATTGAAAACACTCTTTGTGATTGTGATGGCAAGTTGAAATCTGCTAGAGCTGTACAGCAGACACTTTAGTGCAATGCTAAATGAAATGATCCACTCCACCTATTAGCCTTCTTGCGGGTCTGTAAAACAAGTTTGTTGAATAGATAAATCGCCAGATAACAGCGTTTTTAAAGTATTCAGTAATTCATTGGGTATTAAAAATAATTAGAGATCCATGACTTCAAGTAAGCTGGTTTGCACATTTTCAAACCTGCACAATAAATATCATCATTTACATCATCATCATCACTTTCATCATTTTCTAGACTATTACTCTTTGTAGGCATCTTGGTAGTAGCAGTGAGAAGGGCAGACCAGACCGGTCTATCCAACACAACAGTCACCAGCTCATCTTGTGGGATCTCCTGAAATTCCTGGGTAATCCAAGAGATATAGTTCATCCCATGTGTCCTATGTCTGCTCATCGCCTTTTTCCAGTAGGCTGCATGTTCAACCTCAAACAAGAGTTGTCCATGAGGAAGCATGAAAAACCGCCCAAACCATTTCAACTCCTTCTTCTCAGTCCAGGGAAACAATGACTATACTTTTCAGTGCCTCACAGATTGCAGCGCTCCTCACTCTGTCACCAAGAATGAGGCAACCTAATTTGTGGCAGAATGTCATTTTTGTTGCCTGTAACTTTTATTTCATTCTTTCATTCTTTAATTATACAAAACTCATAATCATGAATGTCAATGGCCAAAACAAAGCATATAGACCTTTGGTGGTTGTAAATCAGAAGTCTGTACCTCTCGATCTTTTAACACACTAATTCTAAACAAAGGCAAAAATAATAAGGGACAAGAGTCCAAAATCCTGGAAAGATTTTAAATATTTTTTTTGTAAACTTGTGAGAATAACAGGTTTTGACTTAACATGCATTTAATGAGGGATATGATGTCTGACACTCAAATGTTTATCATTACTTAGTAACTGCAGCCCTCCACTGATTTGCCAGAGCATCATACATTTTATGAGGGACAAACTAAAACTAAAAGGGAAATTTTGGTATTCTGCAATGTTCTGGACAGTGGAAAGGAATGTCTGTGGGTTCTATTCCCACTCTAGGTGATTAGATTACTTTTTCCATTACTGACATTGCAGTGCAGCATAAGGGAGATGTATTTTGTGCGTGCTGCCTTTAGATGAAACAAACTGAGTTCCCATCTCCTGAACTGGTAATAGCTCAGGTAATTATAAAACTTCATGCAGCACTTATAGAAAAGAGTAGGGGAAACATTTAAAATATATAACAAATAAAAGTTTATATAATTTTCCAAATATTAAATAATATGCCCATTATTAACATCAGTACTACAAACAAAATATTTGCTATAATATGAATTTTCAGTTAAACAAGTTAAAGAAAAGCATCCTCACAGCATGGTTGTTATAACCAATGTTTCAATTTGGTGAAGATTAATGAGCAATCACATAGCTGACTGCATAATTTCTCACATGTACCATCCGCAAGATCCACAAAGCACTAACACAATTTATCATATTTATCTCATATATCAGTTGATAGGTTTGCAAATTTCCCATACAGCAACATATTAAGTGTATTAGGAAAGAAACAGTGTAAGTCATATGTTTGTATAACAGAAAATATTTAAATTCTTGGACATAGAATCAAGGCATTTTCCATCGTTTCCACAACTCACAGATATTATGCAATCTTTCTGTTAGTGTCTTATACTTCAATTGTCCTTTTAAATCACCACAGAATATTGTGAACTTCAGGAATATGTTTAAATCGAGTAGTTTTTTTTTTTGTATCCTACATTTATATATCATCTAATTTTCCCCAAGGTTTTCTAAGAATTTGTTTTAAAACTTCAGTCTTCCAACTTCATATTTATCTGCAGATTCTTTGAAATTATAAAGAAACACAGTCCTTCTGTCATTTATTTATTTATATATTTATTTATTTATTATTATTTATTAGCATTTGATTATCAGGAAAATTCAAATGGGCCTCGACAAGCCCCTTTTCAGTGGAGGCCACTGGAGAAAAGCTCCACAGATAGCAAATATTACTAGATATCATACAGTACAATATAAAACAATACAAGGCAAACAGCAAACGTTAGCTATCACATCCAAAAAAAAAAAAACTGAAGAGGTAGACCTTGGAAATCATTATATTTCAAAAAGTTACATTAAAGCTTTTACTGGTTTCCAGGTGAAAGACCAGAGGCTTGGATTGCGCAAAAAGACCAAAGGAGGACTACAGATAGTGAATTGATGACCAGAGCTGTAGCAGCCTTTAACCAAGAGAAGAGTGACATGAGCACAGTTTAGAATCCAAGAGGTGGGTCCTATTGTTTGCTTTGGTGTGCTTTGGAATTATGATTTATCTTAGGTGTTGCAGGAGAATATTCTAACATTTGGATAGATATGTGATATATATTGCTTCACAGTGTTTCTATTTTGTCTACTGACTTGGAGCAACGTGTTTGTCTTAGACATTAGAGATGTAGATGGTGAGTACCATAGTGTTACTGTCTTCACTGCTTGACATTTGTTTGAGTGATAGGAAGTACCATAACATTAATTTCTTTAGTGTTGGACATTTGTTTGGGTGATAGAGAACCATATACTGTCTTCAGAACTGGAAAAATGTTTGGGTGATCAGAAGTACCATAATGTTACTGTCTTCAGTACTAAACTTCTGTTTGGTTGATGGGGAGTACCCTAGCTTTACTGTCTTCAGTGCTGGACATTTGTTTGATAATGGTGAGTGTGGAAGAGAGGTGAAGAAGAGAGTACAGGCAGGGTGGAATGGGTGGAGAAGAGTGTCAGGAGTGATTTGTGACAGACGGGTACCAGTAAGAGTGAAAGGGAAGGTATACAAGTGGGTAGTGAGCCAGCTATGTTGTATGGGTTGGAGTCTCTGGCAATGACAAAAAGGCAGGAGTCAGAGCTGGAAGTGGCAGAGTTAAAGATGTTAAGATTTGCACTGGGTGTGACAAGGATGGACAGGATTAGGAATCAGTATATTAGAGGGTCAGCTCAGGTTGGACGGTTTGGAGACAAAGTCAGAGAGGCGAGATTGCGTTGGTTTGGACATATGGTGAGGAGGGATGCTGGGTATATTGGGAAAAGAATGCTAAGGATGGAGCTGCCAGGTAAGAGGAAAAGAGGAAGGCCTAAGATAAGGTTTATGGATGTGGTGAGAGAAGACATGCAAGTGGTTGGTGTGACAGAGCAATATGCAGAGGAAACATATGATTCACTGACTGTGGTGACCCCTAATGGGAACAGCCAAAAGAGAAGAAGAAGATTGACTTCAGTGGTAGACATCTGTTTAGGTGATTGGGAGTACCATAGCATTACTGTTTTCAGTGTTGGACATTTGTTTGGGTGATGGTAAGTACCATAGTGTTACTTTCATCAGTACTGCACATTTGTTTGTGTGATGAAGAATACCATAACATTCCTGTCTTCAGTGCTGGATATCTGTTTGAGTGATAGGGATAACCATAGCATTACTGTCTTCCATGCTGGACATTTGTTTGAGTCATGGTGAGTACCATAGCATTACTGCCTTATATGCTGGACATTTGTTTAGGTGATGAAGTATGCCTTACATTAGTTTACATTTATTGAATTGTTGATAGCTGGGTAAATTCCAGCCAGTTTAACTGGTTGAGTGCTAGACAATGGTGAATTCACAAGACTCCTTATACATTTCTTGTGGAATAATACAAATTATACAATTCTTCCTTATTAATATTCTAAAACATGCATGCTGGTTGGCCAGCCCAACTAGCGTGTCCATTGTAATTCCTACAATATATCAATGGAAAAAAGTCCGGTTGCCCAGACTTTTTTCCATTGGTATAAACTGCCCCAAAACTTTTTTTTTACAATAAAAAAGAAAAGAGAGAAAACGGAGCAACTGAAACTTTCTTTTCTTCCTTGCTTCCATCTCAAAGCCTTGATGTACTGGGTATGCATGGGAATACAAGTCCCATATGCATGCGCAGTACATCAAAATGCAGACTCAGTATACCACAACCAGCGGAAGGACAGCAATCCGCCATTATAGAAAGACATTATTTAAGAAAAGTAAGTATTTTTTTTCTTAAATAATGTCATTGTATAATAGCAATAACCGACTCCGTGGTTGTGGTACATTGAAGATTTACCGACAGTTGCCTTCGTTTAATCACTCGGGCTTCAGCCCTCGTGATTAAACCACACCAACCATGGGTAAATCTTAAATATACCCCACCACGCCATCGGTTATTGCTTAATCATATCATTATCTTTATTTCTCAACTTATTCAATATATAATGCACAGGTAAAGAGGGAAGTTGTACACCTGGATTAATCAGCTTCAACCCTCCTTCTTTTTTCTTGCAGTAACCAATATTTCTTTTTACTGGATTCAATGTATTACCTTATATAAATTTAGAAAATATTTCTAACAATGTTTTATTCTTTCTGTTTTTGTAATGGAAAGCAATGCCTAATTTATTAATAGCAGAATAGTGTAATATATGTATCTGCTTTTTAAAAGATAATTTAAATATAGACCATTTATGCAATACATCCCAGTCTTTTGAAGAATATTATGCCATTGTTTCAATATATTATCTCATTCCCCACAGTATTTTCTAATTTTGTAATTGTAGTAGCCTGAAAGGATTTTTGTAATCTATACAATCTCAGTATCATGTACTTTTTTATAATAAAAAAATAATAATGCTTTATTAGATATTCTCAGCCCAAAAAATAATGTATAAGCCAAGCCTCTTACTGGAGTATTCAATTTCTTCTCTATCAGACTTTGACACTTCCATTTTTATTATTGATTTTATAAATAACATGCATGTTTTAAACAAAACCTTATGTTATTTTCATAATTCTTGTGTGTGAAGTAGCAATATGTACATCCCTATTTTTTATCCTAAATAATTAATTCTTTGTTTTACTATTTTACTAAAGATAGAGCTCATATTTTGTTCCATTATCAATATTTTTCTGCTCATGTACTAGATTGTCTATTCTTTCCTATTTAATAAGAAAAAAACTTTTCAGATTTTTTAAAGTAGAACACTTACATCCGTAATACATTTTCATGCATTGTACTTAATTTCATATACTCTATTGTTTCCATAAATATTTCCAAAATATATCTCTTTTTATGCATAATTCTCCAATATGGTATTGAATTATAATATAAAAAGGAATCATGCTATATTGTGTATTTTATATTTTCCTACAGTTTCCATGTCGACATATTCAGTATCACTCCATTTCACTTTTGGATCCATTTTCATTTTAAAATACATGTGAAAACAATACGCATGTCAAATAGGACATTAGCATAATGTGTTACTTGCAAGTCAATCTTTTTATAATTAATTAATCTAAGGCAGTTGGAGTATGCAAAATAATTAATTTTATTTAATAATGCTCATGTTTTATAAGTGTATTCTTTCTCAGTGTTGACTTCTTGATTGATGCTCTGCATAGGAAGTCATTACCACTTGTAGCAACACTATTTCTTGATAAGTGTCTCTGTTTTCTATGGTTGCTTGGACATATCTAATTAAAGAGGTTGTGGAAACTTCACCCTATTCACAACCCTAAGGTTTGACTATTTTGTTTTGTCCAGTTGTGGCTTTATGGTAATGAAGTTAACTTAGAACCAAAGCACCATTTTAGCTGGTGATTTTAACTGTATACTACATGAAAGTGATACTACCACTATAAGGAAAAGAAGAATTACATCTAATGCAAAACATTTAAATGATTTTGCTAATTCTTATCATTTGAATGATATTAATAATCAGATAGATTCAAAATCATTACCATACACCTTTTTTTCTAACAGATACAAAACTTATTCAAAAATAGATAGGGTCTTTATTTCTAACCAGATGGTAACAGATTTAATTAATTCCAAAATAATTTCATGTCCTATATCTGATCATAACTCAATTGTTTTGAATTCATGATAAAAAATACTCATAATGTTCAGATCAAAAGGATACCAGCATACTTAACTCAGCTAAAAGACTATAAAGAATATATACTTTCAGAAGTACAACATTTTCTAGACATAAATAATACTCCTGAAGTCTCCATTGTCTATGTTTGGGATGCCTTAAAATCATATCTATATGGACAAAGTATCAGATGGTATAATAATAAAAGGAAATCTTGGGATAAGGAATTGTTAGATATTCAAAGTAAATTAGACTCTTATAAACATAATAATAAAGAAAATATTATGGACAATAAAGTTATTGAAGAAATAAACAAACTAAATGAGAAATACAAAGAAATTTTAACTCATAAAGTTAAAATAACTTTAGAGAAATACAAGTTTTTGTCTTATTCAATAAGCCCCAAATACTTACATAGACTTAAAAATAAAACAAAAAGATTGAATAAACTAAACCATATCAAAGAAATCTTTTCTCTAAGGAAAAAGAAGAATGTTTCTAGTATACCAGAAATACTGGATGAATTTAGAAATCACTTTCACAAGATTAACCATAACAACATTAACATGGAACCTAAAGATAAAATAAAGGAGTTTATAACCACAAACATGAATAAAAAGCTTAATAAACAACAGATTAAACTATTGGACAAGAGTATTTCATATACAGAAGTTATTACACAAATAAATAAGCTTAAATCAAACAAAGCACCGGGTAATGATGGTATTATACGAGATATATAAAATCCTTTCTAAAACTACATATTCATTAATACATAAGGTTTTTATTTTGGCCCAAACTGAATTAATAACCCCCCCATCTTGGCAATATACATTTATTTCACCAATTTTAAAACCTAATAAAGATCCAACTAGATGTTCTTCATATCGACCCATCTCATTACTTAATGTTGATTATAAAATGTTTATGAGTATTTTTGCTGATAGATTGAAGACAATCATCCCCGGCATTATAGATATAGATCAGACGGGCTTCATTGTAAATAGAAATACTTTTGATAATATAAGAAGAACTTTAACATTAATTGATTTTGCAAATAGGAAAAAGAAAGATTTAACACTTATTAGTCTTGATATAGGTTCAGCATTAGAATCATCTGTTTACCTTACTGAAATGCACAAACTTCTCTGATGCATTTGTAAATTTAATTGAGCATTTATACAAAGGAACGCTGGCTTATATTAAGGTAGGAACATATGTTTCACAAAAAATACCCATTCTTAAAGGTACAAAGCAAGGATGTCCACTTTCTCCACTATTATTCACTTTAGTAATGGAGCCTTGGGCTAATTTGATTAGAAACAGTACTGACATAGAGGGTTTTGAAATAGACGAAAATACAACATCAAAAATTCAACTTTTTGCAGATGATGTTCTAATTACATCAGCAGGATCTAATTCTTCTATGCAGTCTTTATTTGATAAAATGATGAATTTTAAAAGTATTTCTGGTTTAATATTCAATGAAGAAAAACTAAAATACTACCTATATATACGAAAAAATATTCTCATTAGTGATTTTACTAAATATGTACCCAATTCAGGTCAGATAACTTATTTAGGTATAATACTATCTAAAGATATTAAATCTATTATATATAATAACTATAATACCTGTTTTCTTAATATACAAAATATTTTTAATACCTGGAATAATATGTTTTTACTATGGAGGAGAGACTTACAATTATTAAAATGATAATATTCCCAAGATTTTATACTTAATACAATCAATAATACTTTCACCTACAAAAATAATTATCAAGAAACTGAATACACTAATGTTAAATTTCTTATGGGCACCTAATAGACCTAGGATTGCATTAAAGAAACATACTAATAGCTGGTCTCAAGGGGGTATTTCTTTTCCAGACTTTAATTTATATATTATCTCTTCTATTATAAAAGTTATTACTTTATTAATAGATCAGTCATATATCACAAAATGGAAAGATTATTGGGAGCTAATTAGTATGCACTTCATGAAAATCTCCTTAACACATAAAAATATGATTGTAAACAACTCCATGTTGTGGTTACTAAAGGAATTTTGTACTTCACCTATTACACCTAAACATATGGTTTGTTACCCATTAAATATTATTATTAGTTATCGTAACTTTATATTCATGCACCCTAAGTATAGGGAATGGAATTTTATTGTATTCCTATAATGTATACTCAGGGTATGCTTATGTCATCTACTTCTGAAGGAGCTCATTTAGCTATAGATAATGATCTAAAGTACTGGTATCAGCTGATATCTGATAATAAAGTTAAAAATCTAGATTTCTTAAAACAAGAATTTGATCTAAGAGAAACTTGTTGGTTAGAGGTTCAGATCTTTAGACAACATCTCATTGATAGAATAGATCTAATGTCTATAACAGTTAAAGAATCTATTCCAAAACTGATTGATTACTTGATATTAAATTTACAGCATAAAGTTTCTGATAAAGGTAAACTTTCATATATACATAAAATTATCAGACAAGAAACTTAATACAGAGTAGATTCATACTGGAATTATTTCACCTCTATTAATGGGGACCCACCAACTCAACAAGATAAACAATATATATTGGAATCTGCTTATAGAACTACATCTTCCATTGTCTGGAGACTTTATACATGGAAATTTTTACATAGATCTTTTTATACACCT
This sequence comes from Protopterus annectens, assembly GCF_019279795.1. Lineage (NCBI taxonomy): Eukaryota > Metazoa > Chordata > Ceratodontiformes > Protopteridae > Protopterus > Protopterus annectens. Next base: position 1,671,414,006 of record NC_056726.1, on the reverse strand, counting down.
TTGATGATGAATAAAATTAATAATAAAGATAATCTATGTAAGAGATGTAATGTAGAAATTAATGCTGACTGGGCTCATATGTTTTATGACTGTATGAAGTTGAAAGAATACTGGAAGTCAATTAATGAATTTTTGCAGGCTCTTTTACAGATAATTTCATTATTTCTAAGTCTCTTATATTATTCAACACACCTGTACCTCAATGTGTTAAAAGATTAAGCTTCCCTTGTTATGGTCTATCCTAGCAGTGGCCAGGAAAATAATAACTAGAAATTGGATTTCAGATACACCTCCTTCATTCAATGAATTTAAAAATGTTATGAATATAATGTGCCATATGGAAATAAGCACAATTAGAATGAGAACAACTAGAAAAACATCATATTATATTGTATGGGATAATTTACAAAATTTGTTAAAAAAATTCTAATTTCAATAGCACGGTATTTTAGTTTAATTAATTGATCTGATTGTAGTGGATGTCTTTGTAAATACTTTAGTTGTTTTGTTGAATATTATAATAATACCTATTTTTAATTACTTGTATAAAATTGTTATGATATTTCTCTTATATGTTAAAACAATAAACTGTTTTGAAAAAAAAAAAAGAACCAAAGCACCATGGGGATAAGGTCAGTAATGGACCTTGCAGTCAGGTAATTTGATATTAGGCTATACATTTTGGACATTTATTTATTTATACATTGTTGGCTGGGTTAGTCATGATGCATTCAGCTCATGAGAGGTGTTGAATTCTCAGCTGATTACCATGTGTCAGTGAGTTGCTTGAGACGGCTGGAGTGGTATCTCTAACCATTTAGGAGCCTCAGTCTTATAGGGAAGTAATCCTGGGAAAGCTATATAAAGATTCTGTGCTGGATGATTTCAGATACCACTTCCAAAAGCACTTCACTCCTATGGCAAGAAGATGGAATAGCATTTGGCCTCAACAGTGATCTGTTGCACTTTCACTGACTACAGTAATGATAATGATGAATTTCTTGATGCTAATCAATTATGGTGCTAGCCGTCACTAGATCACATAGCTGAGGTCAAACAGACAAATAAGTGAACTTCAAAAAAGTAATAAATAAAATAAAAAAATAAAAAAAGGAAATATAATATTTATGCATACCGCACAATTTATATCCTGGACATTTTCCACAAGTACTGTTAAGCCCATGTATATCAATGACCTATACCTGTGCAAGGTATGAAAGTGATAGCACATCACATGGCCCTTCATACTCCTTATTTATTTAAAGCACATGCAGCAAATGCTCAAAAACACAATTTTAGTAAACCTTTGCTATTTAAAATGAGGAATGTGAAGCAAATTATTTTATCATACATTCATGCACATTTACTAGGCAGTTCTGAATGGTTTCACAATAGCAGTAATAATAATCAGGAAAATTCTAAAAATATGTTAAAAATACTACTTTTGCTTTATAGGATAGAAAGGAGCAGAAGACTTTGGTTGAGTGGGATGCGACAATTTTCTCTAATAAAAAATTCTTCCCCCTGCATATGCTTTCCAAAGTATGTCAACACTCCTGTAGAACTTATTGGCTAATTCTTGCAGGGGCAAGTGTCCATCTGTCCCACTCATGACCCAAGTTAAGAATGGACTCAGGCCACTAGAAGTGTTAGCTACACAAAATAGTATGATGTGCCTGATAACAAGCTGTGCTAATCTGGGGAGGACCAAAGAAGAATTACTCTGTGTGTGTCCTGTGGTGGAGACCAGGAACATCACAAGCCAACTGTATATTACGAGTGGCAATACATCCTTTGTTGAGAGACTGAGTATGTACACAAAGCAAGCTGATGCCATTGCATGCCAGACTCCTTCTTAGGGAACTTAATCAGTCTTCATACCAAGAGACTTTCTAGCACCCCATCCACTGTACCCTATAATCCACATGTGCCCTAGCTTTAGTATTCTTATCACAAGGCCTACTCACTCAAATGTCTAGTGCACCAAAGAGTAACATTAAAGACTGGCCAAAAAGGGGCAATTCCTTGGGGTCAGATGTGAGGTCTAAGTAGCTGTAACCCATTGGTTAGTTAAAGAAAAACAATCCCTTAGAACTGCTGTATTATGTAACTCACACATGATTCTCACTTACTGGAACAACAAGTACAGCAGTGACTTCAGGTATCCTGACTTCTCTGATCAAACTCTAGATAAGCAAACTACTTTACTCAAACAATGAGAGCCTGTACCTATACCACTCAGGCTCCATATTGCTTCAAACGTCCCATACTGTGGGTGCAAGATTAATTTTCAAAATATACTGTGATTTCTTAAATAAAACATTCTTTATGCTCACAAATCATTCCAAGTTCCTGATTTACTTAGTCCAGTGTTAGAAGCACAATGAGTAGCCCTCTTGCCTTTGATGCAGAAAGCTATGGGTTCTGTTCCTATACCAGGCATATGGATTGCTTACCCTGCAGTGCAGTTTAAGAGTGCGCCACAAACTTGTGTGTGTTATGCTTTGGATGAAATGCTAAACCAAGGTCTCTTCTGTTAGAGTTGATTATAGCTCAGGTGGATCTAAAACAGCCTTATTAAAAAGATTAGGGGTCTTTTAATGATCACTCGATAAACAAAACAATAATTACATATTTACAAAATATACATATTGTTATGTATATATCTTCTTCTTCTCTTTCAGCTGTTCCTGTTAGGGGTCACCACAGCAGATCATCTGTTTCCATTTCTTCCTGTCCTCTGAACTTGCTCTGTCACACCAGCCACCTGCATGTCCTCTCTCACTACATCTATAAACCTTATCTTAGGCCTTCCTCTTTTTCTCTTACCTGACAGCTCCATCCTTAGCATCCTTTTCCCAATATACCCAGCATCCCTCCTCAGTACATGTCCAAACCAATGCATTCTCACCTCTCTGACTTTGTCTCCAAACTGTCCAACCTGAGCTGACCCTCTAATATATTGATTCCTAATCCTGTCCTTCCTTTTCACACCCAGTGCAAATCTTAACATCTTTAACTCTGCCACTTCCAGCTCTGACTCCTGCATTTTTGTCAATGCCACTGTCTCCAACCCATACAACATAGTTGGTCTCACTACCCTCTTGTAGACCTTTCCTTTCACTCTTACTCACTTCTGACACTCTTCTCCACCCATTCCACCCTGGCTGTTCTCTCTTCTTTACCTCTCTTCCACACTCACCATTACTCTGAACTATTGATCCCAAGTACTTAAACTCATCCACCTTTGCCAACTCTGCTCTCTGCATCCTCACCATTCTTCTATCCTCCCTCTCATTCACACATATAAATTCTGTCTTAGTCGTGCTGACCTTCATTCCTCTCCTCTCTAGAGCATATCTCCACCTCTCCAGGGTCTCCTCAGTCTGGTCCCTACTCTCACTACAGATCACAAATTCATCTGCAAACATCATAGTCCATGGGGCCTCCTGTCTGATCTCATCTGTCAACCTGTCCATCACCATTGCAAATAAGAAAGGGCTCAGAGCTGATCCTTGATGTAATCCAACCTCACCCTTAAATGCATCTGTCACTCCCACTGCAGACCTCATCACTGTCACATTACTCTTGTACATATCCTGTACCACTCTTACATACTTCTCTGACACTCCCGACTTCCTCATACAATACCACAACTCCTCTCTAGGCACAGTATCATATGCTTTCTCCAAGTCCACAAAGACACAGTGCAACTCCTTCTGACCTTCTCTATATTTCTCCATCAACGCTCTCAAAGCAAACATCACATCTGTAGTGCTCTTCCTGTTATGAAACCATACTGCTGATCACTAATCATCACCTCACTTCTTAACCTAGCTTCCACTACTCTTTCCCATAACTTCAAGCTGCAACTGATCAGTTTTATCCCTCTGTAGTTACTACAGCTCTGCAGATCACCCTTATTCTTAAAAATAGGTACCAAAACACGTTTTCTCCACTCCTCAGGCATCCTGTGACTTTCCAAGATTTCATTAAATAATCTGCTTAAACACTCCACTGTCATTTCTCCTAAGCACCTCCATGCTTCCACTGGTATGTCATCTACACCAACAGCCTTTCCATTCTTCATCCTCTTCATAGTTGTCCTTACTTTCTCCTTGCTAATCTGTTTCACTTCCTGATTCACTATCCCCACATCATCCAAGCTTCTCTTTCTCTCTCATTCTCTTCATTCATCAGCCCCTCAAATTACTCTTTCCATCTGCTCAACACACTCCCCTCACTTGTGATTATGTTTCCCTCACTATCCTTTATTACCCTTACCTGCTTGTACATCTCTCCAGCTCGGTCCCTCTGTCTAGTCAATCCGTACAGGTCCTTTTCTCCCTCTTTAGTGTCCAACCTTTCATACAACTCTTCATACACCTTATCCTTAGCCTTCGCCACCTCTCCCTTTGCCATGCACCTCATCTCCTTATACTCCTGTCTACTTTCTTCATCTCTCTGACAATCCCACTTCTTCTTCACTAGCCTCTTCCTCTGTATTCTCTCCTTTACTTCCTCATTCCACCACCAGGTCTCCTTGTTGTCTTTCCTCTTTCCACATGTCACACCAAGCACCTTTCTAGCCGTTTCTTTTACTAGCTCTGCTGTAGTTACCCAGCTATTCGGTAACTCTTCACTGCCTCCCAGTGCCTGTTTTAACTCTTCCCTGAACTCCACCTCACAATTACCCTTTTTCAACTTCCACCATTTGATTCTTGGCACTGCTCTTGCACTTGCCCTCCTCTTTTTGATCACCAATGTCATCCTACAGACCACCATCCTATGCTGCCTAACTACACTTTCCCCTGTCACCACTTTACAGTCTCCAATCTCCTTCAGACTGTATTTATGTAATCTTTATCTTTTTCCTGTTCTCATTATCTCCCAGAATGTAAATCTTTTCACCATGCATTTGTCATTCTCTTCCTTTGCCAACTTTAATGCTCTATACAAGTTTAATGAAGCAGGATAAACAACTGGATGTAATAACAACTAGCCTTTATCTTCACTCATATACAACACACATCTTTTCACTGGGTTTGATCTTGAACACAATATGAAAGAAAACACTATTCACACATTTTTTTCTATTTTCTGAGATCATGTAAACATTTGACATATATACTATTTTCCCATTAAAATAGAATTCACCAGATAAACCTTTTTCTTGAATGTTAATCTATAAATCCTCAGCATAAAACATATTTAATGAAAGTGGTGAAAGTTTGGTACTCCACAACAATTGAAACTGACCAAAAAGAAGTCAAAACCAAGTCCTTTATTTATAAGATCAGTAAGCGCTTTCACATTTGTGTAAACGTTTCATCAGACTTTCTAAAAAACATTGAGTACAAATTCACTTAAATATCCCAGCTAATATGTAATTAACCAATAAAGTTGAATTCCAATGAATTTTTAAAGTGGCTGTGTCCATATAAAAAACTTTTACAGTCACATGAAATTCTATCATCTTTTATCAAACTCTCCTATTGCCTCATATCTACATATTTTTTCCCAATTTTTTCCCTAAGAAAGATAATTCATTTTCTGAAAAGTACACCCCTTCAGTTTTCACATAACCCAAACCCTTATTTTTATCTTTATTCAAGGTCATTCCCATTTCCTTTAAATGTCTATTCAGACAAACCAACACTACCCCCTTCACATGTTATTCATAACTAACATTCATCAGAACTACTAGGATCACTTCTTCCTTTTGCATCACATATCTAGCATCTTTCATTTTGTATGCTACTTCACTCACTGCCACATTCATTACCAGTGCAAACAATATCCTACTCATGTGACATCCTTGACTTATACCACACTTCATGCATGTTTCTTTACTCAGCCACCCATTTACAAGCACTCTCACTCTGTTATTTTGATATATTGACATACATACTTTTCCAATTCTATTACCTATTTATTAAATGAAAAATACTGTAATAAAAAGATCAATACAGAATAGGTTCAGGTTCAGGTTCTTTACTATTGCACACCAGGAGGCAAAAACGTACAAGTACAGAATTTTGTCTGAATGAAACAGGAAGAACACAACTTTTATAGTATTTCTTACTAGTATTAACCCATCAGGCTGACGTAGTCAGTCACAAGGGGTTTTACATCACTTTAGCTAACAATATTCTATTCATCTAAAATGCTGATACTACATTTTGCTTAAAAACATTTTCTGGTAAACAATGTGGCCTTGCTAGCCACCTGGTTAGTTACAATACCCTTTTACAAAAGTTTCCACTCAAAGTTGTAAATTAATCCGAACATAATAGTAGATACAGTTCTCAATACATTTCTCTTGTTACATGTTATCACTTCCTCCTTGCAGCCGGAGCGTTATCTAGCAACATATACAAGGTTGATTGCTCAAGCGGAAAAGAGCAGAAGATTCTCATTATTTCACACATTTAATTTCCTGACCCAGCAGATAATCACTTGTGAGAAGCATAAACATTAATCCTTGCTGAGCTAGCAACTGGTGGGGTCAGAGGCCAACTTGCAAAAAGCACACTGCAGTTTCCAAAAGCTTCTTGCAGTTTCATATGAATTCATTTTTCTTGTCATAACATTAATAGAATAAAATGCATTATATCTTTCTTATTTCTTAATAAGTACTAAACATATACATTAATACATATTTTTCTAACACCTATTCCATATGTTTTCCCTTTTATTTATTATAATATCTACAAATTTTCAAATCACCAATAATTATTTCTGGCATCCCTTTCCTTTCATACCATATCTACTTTTTTTCCATAATGTCCTTCATATGTTCTTCCATCTTCCTCTGTATTATTATCATAAGGCATTTCTAATCTGTTATTATTTAATGTGACAAGTCTCCATTTTTTTAATTAAATTTTTTCATCTTTCTTCTATATAAATTGTAATATTCTGCTACATAACTCTGCATAAACAAAACATTCTTTCAACCATTTATTCAAGACATTTACAAACTGCTCTCTTTGTCAGTACCTTAATTTCTAGTATATTTATGCCCTTCACCATCCGGACTTAATATTGAGTCCACGTTTATGCTCCTAAGTACTTCATCAAGCCCCAGCCCTAAGCAAGATTCTACCTTCTCCAAGAATTGTACCACAATACCAGCAAGAAATAATTAACTTCAACAACTGGCTTAGTTTCTGGTGTCTTTCCAAGGGGATCCAGTATCTGTCTGCCTGGGATGACATGGTTGACAGGTCTCTATGCTTTGATGGGGTATCGGATCCTGGCCATGGCTCTTGACTCCCCCATTGTGCCTTTTTTAGAATATGTCCCAAAAGACAAATCTTCTAACATAAAAGATCTGTCAAAAAGCAAATTGAAATTCATGCTGCTTAACATTAGGATCCTTAACCTGAAAATGTACTCACTGGAGGCTCTCCTCACACTGGAAGATGCCAATGACTGTGCGGTCACAGAAACTTGGTTCAGAGCTGTGGAGTGCACGCATGCCTTACTAGGCTATATCTCATTCTACACTTTCTGACCCCAGAATTAGGTCAGAAAGACTAAAGGTGGTGCAGTCTCTATCTTCATTAAAGACAGGCACACCCCCAAACTGGTTTGGAAGCATCATGCACTGGAATCACTCCAGGTGCAACTGGCAGTTGGCAAAACACCCATCCAAGTTATAGCTAGCTATAGACCTCCTTCCATGACTCAGAACACCCATTCCTCCTACCTGGACCTACTTGACTTCATCAAGGTACCCCTTCCCACACCCTAATCCTTGGTGACTTCAACTACCCCACCATAGAATGGGTAAACTATTCCTGCACTAATGCACTCACCCAAAAATTCCTTGATTTAATCAGTTGTAAAGCACTAGACCAGCTTGTCTCATCCCCCACAAGGGGAGATAACATTCTGGACCTGGTTCATACCAACATGGGTGACTGCTGCACCACTCCCATAGTATGTTCTTCCCTGGTGAGATCAGATCATCGGTCTGTCCTATTCAAAGTTTCTATCCCACCCAACCCCCCCACCCAGCAGTAACCAGGCTAAAAACTTCTCAAAAGCTGACACAATCTCCAAAGGGAGGGTACCAGTAGCTTTACACCATCGCCCCTCTCCCCCAGAGGATGCAGGCAACTATGCTGAACTGTACACCAATACAGTATACAAGCACCTGTACAACTGCATGGACTCGACCATACCCAACAGAACTAAAACTTGTTCCTCAAGGAAATATAACCCTGTCTGGTGGACATCGTCTATTAACAGGCTTTACAACAAAATTAAGAAACTGTTGTACAAGGGTAAAAAGCAACAAGTTCCAAATTAGAAAAAACTCCCTCCTGAGCCTGAATAAATGCTTTAGATCACTAGTGAAAACCTTCAAAGATAATTGTAAATTGAAACTAGCCTCCAAAACAAAAGGAAACCACAAAGCCTTCTTCAGTTACATCAGCAACCTCCATGGCAAAGCCCCGGTTTGTTCTGAATTAGTACTTAATAGTACCACTTGCACTTATTCTGTTAACTGTAGTTTCAGTGCAAACTTCACCCTCCCATCCCCCCAAAGGCCCATTAGACATCCTTGATACTTGTTCCACACCTCACATCTCCATAGATCAAGTGTTAAAGGCCCTATCCATGGCAAAGAACACAGCTTCCTGAGCCTGAATAAATGCATTAGATCACTAGTGAAAACCTTCAAAGATAATTGTAAATTGAAACTAGCCTCCAAAACAAAAGGAAACCACAAAGCCTTCTTCAGTTACATCAGCAACCTCCATGGCAAAGCCCCGGTTTGTTCTGAATTAGTACTTAATAGTACCACTTGCACTGATTCTGTTAACTGTAGTTTCAGTGCAAACTTCACCCTCCCATCCCCCCAAAGGCCCATTAGACATCCTTGATACTTGTTCCACACCTCACATCTCCATAGATCAAGTGTTAAAGGCCCTATCCATGGCAAAGAACACAGCTTCCATGGGACCTGATAGTATCCCAGGCTGTATTCTGCACCATCTCCAGCAAGAACTAGCTTTGCCATTGACCCTATTCAACCATAGACTAATTACAGGCAGCATTCCAGCAGAGTGGAGAACTGCCATTAAAATCCCCTTGCACAAAGGTGGTGCCACTATTGACCCAGGAAGCTATTGCCCCATTAGCTTTACAAGTCTCATCTGTAAAGCCATGGAGCGAATTATTATGGATCTCATAAACAAGGACATAGGCAATCTCCAAGAACTTGACCCCACCCAATTCAAATTCATCAGGGGCAGATCTGGCCTGTTGAACCTGGTTAACTTCTTTGAGACTGTCACCAAGGCCCTGGATGAGGGAAAGTCAGTACATACAGCTTACCTTGACTTGGCTATGGCCTTTGACACAATCCTCCATTCGGCCATCATCGAAAAGCTAACACGACTTGGCATAAATCCCTATCTTGTCAGGTGGGTGACCAATTGGCTCACTGATAGGACCCACAAGGTCAAAATAGGTGCCACCTCCTATGACAGTAGACCTGTCACTAGTGGTATTCCCCAGGGATTTGTACTGGGATCATACTTTTTGGCACCTGCTTCTCAGAAGTCCAGGCAAAGACAAAGGACCTGTGGCTGACCAAGTTTGAAGATGATTGCAAGTCAGATGCTGTCACTGACTCACCTTGTGATGTTAATATACTGCAAGAGGGTCTCACAACAACAAATGACTGTTGCCAAAGTGATGGCCTTAAGTTAAATGCAAAATCAAATGTATTATCACACACTATTTGGCAAAAACATGTCCCCTTCTGATTACCACATTAAGCACACAACCTGTGGTGAGAGACCTAGGTACTCAGGTTGATAGAAATCTCACATTTGACTATTATGTAGTGGCAGTGGTCAGAAAAGCCTTTTACTTGGTTTGTCTCATGAGTAAAGGGACTGCATCCAGAAAAAGGAGGTTATTACCTCTCTGTACTCCATCCTCATTAGGCCTATAAATGAGTATAATGCCCCAATTGGTATGTACTTCTCCAAACACCTGAACCAAGTATAAAGGACACAGAAATACCTCACAAAGAGAATCCATGGCCTCCAACACATGTCCTATGCGTACAAGCTCAAATCACTATCCCTCTACTCGGTATCGTACAGATTGCTCAGAGGTGATATATGTCTCGCTTACAAGGCAATATCGGACCATGCTCTACTAGAGATGCTCCATATCTGTAAGTTTAACTCCTTTTGCATTACCCACTTGAAAGACCTAAATCTAATATGCAACATCAACAAAACCTGCTAGAGACACAGGTTTGTCTCCCAGAGGCTGCCTCATCTTTGGAATAGACTTCCCATACATGTCAGAGTACCTTGCTGACCATCTTCAAGTGCAACCTTGATGAGTGGATGGGAAACAAAAATTTTGTCCCAGGGCCTCCACTATTGTCCCTCACTGACAGGAGAGGCAGGTGCTGACTCAGGTTTCTTTTTTGAGGATAAACTCTTGACTAGGCTTTTAAGGGCCCCAAGGCCATTAGCCTAGTAACCTCCTATGATCCTATGTCAAATTCTCTAAAAGTAATTACATTTCAATTTCTTCCTTAACTTGTTATTGAAATCATTTACTTTCCATTTTCTTTCATTTTACCATTTTATATATTTTCTACATGGTTTACTACAAAACTCATTGTTTTTTTTCTTGTTGTTTATACCTCTCCTTTTTATTTTCCATTTCCTTCATTATACCAATATCCTCCTTTACTATTTTACTCAAATAAGCAGAGACCTTTTCCATTCTCCCTTGTAAATATCTCTGCTTAAACAATTATGTCTTAATTTTTTCCTTGATTTATTTTATTTATTTCCTTTTCCCTATCATAATACTCTATTGCATTCATCTCTAAATTCTCCAATACATTTCTATACATCTTTCCATACTTCACTTTCTTTTCATTTCTCACTTCATCCTGGCATTTGAAAAAAAGCACTTTTTAGACTTCTTTTTTTAAATTCAGTTGACTATTCAAACTAATTTTTGTAAAGTCCTTTATGGTTATACAATCCCTTCATAACTTAATGCCTCTTTCTCCAACTTCTTCCCATTATTTCTTATTTATTTTTTTTATTCCTTCCCTATTGAATATTTTTCTGAGTTTATGTACAACTATTTAATTAATGAAAACACATCTAAAACTACTCCTTAAGTTTCTTTTTAATCTTTGGTAATGTATTTCTAAATCTTCTTTTCCTCAAGCTTATCCTAGCACCTATTGAATTTATTTTCCTAATATCATTTAAACTCTCTCCACAAACATCTGACTTGTCACTTTCAATTTCTTCTTCACTTGCAACACTCTCAATACAGTTATCTTCATCCTCCTGAAATATAACATTTTCATTTTAGTCATCTCTTATTACTTCAACCTCTTTTTCATTAACACCCATTCCCCCTTTTCTCCTACTTTCTCGTTACTTTCAAACATTACAATTTTTCATCTTCCTTCTCAACATTATATTGCTTATTCAATCAAACCAAAATGCCCTAAACTTTTATATTCTGTATTACTTTTACCCCTTAGTTTTTTTACTCTCATTTAATAGGTGATTGAAATCCCCCCCAAAAAAGTTTTCAGCTATCCTCTGTTACCATTAACATTTATAAAATCTTTTCATATTTTAAAACAATGGCAACTTACTACCCAGATACCTCTCTCATCTTTAACTTTCATAAAAATCAATGTATAACACATAAATTAAATATATTGTTTAACATCTTTTAAGTCAATTTCATCAGTACAAAACTGAACAAACACTTTTTTAATCAAGTCTTTTGCCTAGAAATTATAAACTCATTCCACTGGTGGGGAGAACAAGATGGCTGCATTTCTGAAGACACTACAATTCGTAGCTCTCTCAAAAACCCTAAACAAAACTGTAATACAGAGAACAAAGGAGGACTCATTCTCGGAAAATAATTAACAACTTATCCCTTGGACATAGCATAGCAATGGCTGAGTGATTCTAAAGAACTGAAGGAAATGTAGAAACCCAAGATTAAATAAGATTGGAACACAACATTGCTGCCATGTGGTATTAAAGGCATGTATGATACTCAGAGATCTAAGCAACCGGCATAATGTCAAAGGAAGAAGGCAACATGGAGACTATCATAACAAAATATTCGGTCCTAGCCTTACCAGAGAAGGATATAACATAAAAAAGACAAAGGACAGTAAAACAAATTGAAAATCCAAAAACTGCATCCAAAAATAAACCAGATCTACCAGCTAACCTAGAAGACATTAAAATGGCTTTACTTCCTATTCACCAAGCAATACAGGCTCTAACTTCACAATTTAAGTCCTTTGGTGAAACTTTAAACCAGATTCTACCTAGAATAGAGAAATCAGAAACAAAAATACTGGACTCTGAAATAAAAATGGACAACAAAGAGCAGAAAACAGACCTCAATCACAAAGCAATACAGGACATGCAATCTAAAATATTATAACTGGAGTCTCATTCAGACAGGAACAATATTATCTTTAGAGGAATTCCTGAGTCAATTACACAAAATAATCTAACAACAACTATTAAACAAATCCTGAATATCTTACTGGATGGCTCTGATGAAATGCAGAAAGTAATAATAGAGAGAGCCCATTGTGCCTTAGCAGAAGCCCAAGCATCAAAAAATCCTAGACCAGTATATGTCAAAATCCTAAATTATCAAGATGTCTCAAACATCTTACTAGCTGCAAAAAAAAAAAAAAGGACTTCCTTACCTGGAATAACAATAGGATCTTCATTGCTCAGGATTTTCCATTCCAGATATGGCTGGCAAGGCAAGCATTGTCTCCTTTTTGCAGATTCCTTATTAGCAGAAAAATAAAGTTCCAAATGAAATACCCATATACACTGATATCCCTCAATAAAGAAATAAAATACTTGTTTGCTACAAGAAAGGAAGCTAAAGAAACTTTTCTGGACATTTTTAAGGAAATACCTGAGCTCTGAATGAGATGGGGTAAAACGTTTATCTCAACACAGTAGTGGCTGAGTCCATGTCGCCCATGCACGGGAATCACTATTTGAGCTTAGTTTCTTTTTTTAGGCCTATCTTTTCATGTACTAAGCCATGAGGTGAAAGAGGAAGTTGAAAGAGCTCGCTGGGTATAGTAAAAGAGAATACATGTTGCTCAGCTGAGTAATTTAATATGTGACCATTTCATTGTGCACTGGCATCTAAGGCACAACCCCCAGCAAGATAGCAGGTATTTCACAGGAATACAAGCGCTATGAATACCTTTCTGCATACATAGTAGAAATAGCAAACAGATGATTCTATAGTGAGATTACTGCTTTCTGCAAGAACTCTCCATATATTGGATTGACGCACTAACTTTCAAGGTCCTCTATGAAATAAAACTTACAGATTTGAAGGAATAAGTGGAGGTATAAGTTGCAAAGAGGATATGGAGCCAATTAAACTTAAATTCAGGAGCCAACTTGTTGATATAGTACGACTATAGAAAATAGACATTAAATCACTTCAATTTTAATCCACCACTGAGCAAGAGCTTGTCATACATCATTATTTTATCGGTTTCTTGTTAGCCGTATAAGCAAGTTGCCTCTTCGTAGACCCTTTTCTTCTATGATACATGTAATGGTAAATGCAATATATAGATGAAAAATCTGAGCAGTCAGTCGATCAACTTATTTCTTAATCACCTTGTACAGTGCAATATTCCAAATTCCCAAACAATGAAAACAGTGTTGTTTCTTTTGAATATATAATGCATGGTTGGGCTGGTTACTAAATTAGCAAATATATGGAAAACAGCAAATAGTGGCTCAGAAATATAAACTGATGCTTCTAACATATGCATGGAGGCAAAGGCTAAGAGTGAACATATGTTCAGAATTTTGTATAGTCAGTGTATTTGCAAGTCTGACAGCAAGAAGTGTTGATTTGATAACAGATATTATAGAACTGCAAACTGTGCTTGCGCTATGAAGAATTTATTATAGAAATTATTTTTTTTCCTCTCTCATCTAACAGGAAGTGATACTGCATATATTGAGCTAGATCGCTGCTGTTAACATGAAAGACACATAAATATAGTGCATTCAAAGATATGGAGGGCCCAGGGTTAAAGATTTGGTAAAAAAAAAAAGCTTGAAATGGGCTTCTCCAATCTGTAGTAATGGTGTTAAAGGCTCAAAGGTATTAATCACAGTAACAATGAACACTTCAGACAAATAGCGGGTAAAGACTCAATGCTGGTGGCTTTAGAATTTCTTTTAGGAGTCAATGCAATTGATGTGCTATACTACTAAAAACAAATGTTTACTTAAAAAGGTTAAGATTATGAATGGTATATGCTGTCTTTTGCTAAATGGTCATCAAGACCTGAAAAATTAAAAGATTAAGTGCTGAACCAGAAAACAGAAGTTCTTAAACTGGCTAGTAATTACCTGAATGTAAAGTGGTAACAAAGGATTAAAGTTAACCAATATGGCTAGCCTGGAATACTTTAACTAAATAGTGCTAAATGTAAGGAGTTCCTCCTTAACAAGATGGCAGTTCTACATAATAAATGTTTTTCTTAAATGTTGTACTCAAAATCTAAATATTCTCTGTTGTATTAACTAAGAGAACTTGTACAAAGATCTATTCAGTTATTCTGTGTTTGTACCCCTGTTCTCAGGGACACAAATTTTTTTTTTTTTTCAAATAACTTTTTATTGAATTTTACAAAAAGGGACAATGAAACAATATGGCATGACAATGCAATCAAGATAAAACAGAATTAAGTACAAAGTGAAATAGGTACGTCATGAATATATACATTTATACTGTAGTCCTGTTACATAACATAAGCTGCAACATAAAAAAGGGGAGGGGGGAACAAAAAGAACGATGTACAATATTATCAAACATATATACACAAGAAAATATTACCCAAAGGTTATATAGGAGGTGCTACTATGATTTCCATAGAAAGGAGCCAAGTAATTCTGTAATAAAGACACAAACATACAAGGAGGTAGATCAGACCAGCCAGGTTGAGAAAACTGAAGCATCTTGGATACTAGATCATACACTTTCTAATCTCCCTGAAAGACATTGAAAATATTTTTCATATTTCCTTGTAATATACTCACTTATTTAGGTTATTAATGAATTTTTTTTGTGAAGACATGTACTTTTTTGCTAAAATCTTAAGGCCGCACCAGGAAAGTTTAGTGTGATCTAACCAGTTTCTAGTTATATAGAATTTGGTCAATAAACATAAAATGATGAATGCATGAAGCTTAAATCTAGGTAACCTAAGATGAGTGACATGCAAGATTGCTAGTTCCCATGAAAGGTCGAATTTTAATAATCCATCTTTTCTAGTCTAACTATGAGGGAGCACCAACGTTTATATGTGTGATTACAGGACCAAAGAATGTGTAGCAAGTCTGCTTGAGGAAAGGAACAGCAAGGACATGATGGGGATGTATTGGAATTAAATTTATTTAAGATACATGGGGTAAAATAAGTATTATTATTATTATTTATCATTAGTTGTGTATAAATCAACTTTTTAAAAGGAGAAAACATAATATTGCTCTGAGTTTTTGGTCTTTACTAAGATTACTATCCTGCTAATTCTGGTAGTTGGAAAAAAGTATTGCATTCTGATGCTTGGAGGCCATCAATAGTTTATAAGTGGTTAGCACTGCCACCTCACAGTAAGAGGTTCTCCAGTTAAATCCTCACCTGGGGTGCCTTCTGTGTGGAGTCTGCATGTCCTCCCTGTGGTCGCGTGGGTTTCCTCCGGGTGCTCCGGTTTCCTCCCACATCCCAAAGACATGCTGTAGGTGGATTGGACACTCTAAATTGGCCCTGGGTGTGAGTGCATGCATGTGTGTGCCTTCTGTGGAAGGTTGGGCGCTGGGCTGGCAACTCGACACTGTAAAACTCCACTGCCATTCATGAGCGGACAGGTGATCCGCTGTGGCGACCCCTAACTGGGAAAAGCCAAAAGAAGAAAAATAATATATCATGTTTTTACTTCTAGATAGACTTTTTATGATTTCCAAAGTAGCAGAGATGTTATTTTCAATATTTGGTTCATCTGACACTACTGCTGTTAGGAGTTCTCTAATTTGATGAAGGATGATAGTGTACTTCTGATTAAGTTCACTCAGTGATTTATCCTTGTGTTTATATATATCCCAAATGGTACAATTTCTTATTAAGGGGTACTCAAGTAAATAAATCATTTTGTTATTTAACCTAATATTATGGTTTGTTCATATGTATTGGTTGTAATAAGTGAAGAGTATTCTCTAACTCCATGAACTTTATTAGATTCTGGAAGTCTTTAACCCTTTGCTTCATGGTGGTATAAATGGGAATAGAATTCAGGCTTTTTAGTGATAAGAAAGGCAAGGCTATAGGGTTAATATTGATACTAATCACGTGTCTATTCCAGAGTTTGATCCATTGAGGGAACCATACTTTATCTATTTGAGAGAAAGTGGAGATTCGTATAACCCTACTTGCATATATTATCAAGTAATAAAGACGAAAGGCAGACAAGCTTAAACCACCTTTTAGTTTAAGAAGGCATAATTTCTGATAAATTATTCTAGTCACCTTACGGAACCATATGAACTTAGCCAACTCTTTGTTAGTCCTTTGAAAAAATGAATTAGGGATGGTTATATTTAAAGTATTAAATTGATAAAGTAACTTAGGTAGGACATTCATCCGTATAATTGCAGCTTTGGACAGGGGGGGTAAATTTAGTTTTTGCCACCTATGCAAGTCCTGTAAAATACCTGTCCATACCTTCAAGAGGTTATTCTGGTACATAAACTGAGAAGCATGGTCAAAATGTTTACCCAGATATTTAAGAGAATAACTAATTTTGAAAGAAGATTCTACAAACAAATATTCTTTATGACCTGACGGGTTTATGGGGAAAATCAGTGATTTCTTTGGGTTTATTAGATAGTTTGAAACTCCAGAAAAGGAGTATATTGTATCAGCCAATCTCCTAATGTCTGAAATGGAGCATTCAAAATAGATGTTTAGATCATCTGCGTAAGCCGATAGGCTTGTCTTGATATTTAAAATTTTAGGGTAGAGTGAAATGTGATTTGGGATATTGAGAGAAGTAGGGGCTCAAGATAGATGTTAAAAAGATATGGCGACAGGAGGCATCCTTGTCTCATTCCATTCCGTATTTTGATGGGTTTAGATAGGGTCTTATTAATATAAAAATAGGTATAAGTTTTGCTGTACAGGTTTTCAATAGTGTTGATAAGGCTTTTAGGGATATTGAAATGAGACATGGTTGTAAATAAGAATTTTCAATTCACTCTATCAAAAGCCTTACAGGTGTCAAGTATTAGCCCATATATAGGGGGTATAGTTTCTCCTGTTAAGATGCACCATAGCATCTAGTGTTAGGGTATTGTCCCACGTTTGTCTGGTCATCATGAAACTTGTTTGTTCCAGGGAGATTATGTGAGGCATGATTTTTTTCAATCTTTCAGCTAAAATTGAAGAGCGAATTTTAATATCTACGTTTAATAGGGATATAGGTCTATAATTATGTGGATTAGACCTATCTAAGGGGTTCTTAGGTATGAAAATTGTTTTGGAATTATTAACATGATAATCAGTTACACCATAAGTTTTGATGTGATTGTATACTTTCAATAATATAGGTGACATGGAAACTATAAAAGTCTTATAGAATTCTGAGGTGAATCCATACAGGCCGGGTGATTTCCCTTTTTTCAGTCTTCCTATGGCATCAGTCACGTCTTGCAAAGTAAGGGGGGCATTTAGACATTCCACATTCTGTTTACTTAATTTAGGAAATGTTATTTTATCAAGAAATTCTGTTATGTCATCAGCAGAGGGTTGCTGCATTCATGCCATATAATTCAGAGTAGATCAGGTGAAATATCTCAAGTATTTGGGTATTTGTTTTAAATACCTTATCCTGATAGTGAAGAAGCAGAATTCTACATGTTTCCTGATTGTTTGCAATAATACTTGCTAAGGCTTTGGAAGGTAATTGCACCCACTCTGAGTATGTAGCTATATATTTCAACTCACATATAGAGTAATTTTGCTGATGCAATTCATATAATTGTCTCTGAGTGTTTTTAATCAGGCTTTCTGTATTAGGATCAGGTTTATATTGGTACTTCTTTTCTAGGTCTAATAAGTCTGCTAATAATTATCTTTCTTTTTCTACAACTTTTTTTAGGAAGCTTTCTGAATACGGATTCCCCTAATCTGCATTTTACAAGCTGCCCATTGAATGTCATAAGGAATATTTATATCCTCGATGCTACTGTTTAGCTGTGCTAAAATGCTAGATACTACCCGAACAATCTCTGAATTATATAATATATTGCTTTTCAAGGACCCATTAGAGTCTTTAACCCTTTTAGCCAACTTATTGGGTAAAAGGAGTTTTAAAATAATTTTAGAATGATCCAAGAAATGTCTCGGTTCTGCCTCATATTTAATATCTCCCTTCTCCAGTGATTCCGAAATACAGAAGAAATCTATTCTAGACCAGGTATTGTGACATTTAGAAAAGTAAGTGTAAATACCTTTCCTCTCCTGCCCTTTACCAAAAGAGATAGGGTCAATCAAGCATAAGTCAATCAATAGTTCACCTAAGGCAGTTAATGCTTGCAAATTTTGGGATAAGGAGTTGCTAGTACGATCAATCCCCGGATCGATGACTGAGTTCCAGTCACCCCCCCAATATAAGTTCATGGTCAGGAATGTTTTGCAAGATGTTATGGATTTCTGAGATAAAATCCTTTTGCCTCTGACAGGGACTATAAACATTCAGTAAAAGGGTTTCTTTCTTATTAATAGGATTAGTAGTTATAAAATAACACCATCTACCCTTCTCATCTGAGAACTGGTTTAGGATTGTTGTCTGAAGTGATTTTTAATAATAATAGCTACCCCTTTTGACTTTCAGATGTCCCCAGCTGCAATTATTTCTTTAATCCGTTTTTTATTTGAGATTCCCTTCAAGTCCTCACTCAGCATGTGTCTCCTGCAAAAAGAAAATATGTGTGCTTCAGATTTAAATTTAGATGCATCAGTAAATTTCTCTTATCTTTATCCTGCAACCCCCTCACATTCCAGGAGTCTATGATCCAGATTGCCAACTAGAGCTTAATAGGGCAGTTGTTTTTGTTAAGGAAATGTGATATTTTCAGATTACAAGTACAGGGGATCCGCTGTGGCGACCCCTAACCGGGAAAAAGGCAAAAGAAGAAGAAGAAGAAGGTTCCAAAGGAAAGGAAAGAGCATATTAGAAATAAAAAAAGGAGATAAAAATACATAAGATAGCATATTTACAGTAGCCCTATAACACTCTTCCAAAAACCCTGTGCCTACCCACTTACCCCAAATAGAAGGGAGAATGTGATGAAATATAGTTACACAAGCTGAAATATTGATATCGGTATCATATTGAGGGATTGTATAACCTAAGAGTAAAGTAATCACCAATATTTTAAACTTTTGAGCAATCGAAAACATATATACAATAGCGCTACGATTCCTACCGTCATCATCCTTACACCCTTCTACCAATATAGCAATCCTCTCCTATAAAAAATAATTCAAATATATATGGTGCTAAAACAACCATCACATTAAATCACTGAGTACAGATAATTCAACTATATTCCAGTTAGTGACACTACAATAACTGCAGAAAAGAAAAAACACTATAACCGGAGACATATTTACAATTATATGTCAGAGATGTGGAAACAAATATATAATATAACGAATGATTTACTGTATTAGAATATAGGATATAAGCAATACATTGAGTAAGCTTGATCTAAAAGTTTCCTAGCCCCAGAAAACATTCAAAAATACTGTAAATAATGCTTATTTAACCCTTCAGAATTAGCCTAGCAAACTCTTAATGGAAACAGAGGCCTCAGATTAGAATAAATATCCTCTTTGTTTTAAGCATAAGACCCAAAAGCTTCCATATAAATGAATATGCATGCATATAAGCATGCGTGCCGGTATGCCAGTCCGTGAACTCTTAGCTTAAAAATAAGATATGATTATATCTAAACAAATAAGCTGCAATAATGCTGAATGCTAGTGCTACCACACATAGGGCTAAAACTCAAAAAAGCTGCAACCTGTTTGAGTAACCTAGATATCAATGTGTCACACACCAACATTACTAGAGTCCTTTGTGGTAAAATAAAAACTTAAGCAGCATTTGTAATACATTATATATATGAAAACTGGTCATTAATAAACTAAGAAAAAGGTCTTTACATGCAGGAGTACTGATTCTTCCTTATGTACCATTTGGGCAGCATGTTAAATAGTTATGTATTTTTGTTATATTTTAGTAACAACAAAACATGAAATGTTCTACCTGCATACAAGCAGAAATTAGGCTTGACATATTTATGTACCAATGTCTTTATAGATATCTCTTGACAGTCATTTGTTGAAATAGCTGATTGTAGTTGTAGTTCCTTAGCAGAAGTCGTGGTTCAATACCAAAGTACCTTCCAGTTGTTAAAAGATGTTAAAAGGGAACTCACTTTGCTCAATCCAAAGCACCAGTTCAAAGTCTGCATCTGTGTAGGCTGCAGTCCTTAAATCCAGAGACTGTGATCACACTATAGCCATTTGAAAATCAAGTTTCTTCATTTGGATAATGCAAACGATCATTTAAACAGTAGTTACAGTCCATAAGAAAACATATGGGTGGAAGCAGGCAGTTGTATCACAAAAAGTATCCTACCATACAACAAAAGCCAGCAAATATGTTCCTAGAAGGGGAACTTCCTGTCTGGCATGCACTTCCGGGACCATTAGATGTGGTTTGTTTTTTTATAAATTAAAAGGTTTAAATCTTCGACATTCTACGAAAAAAGGCTATTTTGGCATCAGAAATAGCTTATGAGGTTAGTGACAACCACCGGTGAGAAAAACAGAGCATTACCTTTTCACAAAAGAGTTAAGCTTCAGGGGCCTTTCCAAAACATTTCAGAAAGACGGCTTTGGCATCTTTAGGTGAGTCAGTAGTATATTTATTATCATTATATGTAAAGCTAAGGGTATTTGGATACTGCATTTGGAATTTAACATTTCTTTTAATGAGATCAGAGCAGAAAGGGGAGAGTTTTTGGCACCTTTCTTTAATGGCCATTGGGAGATCCTGCAACACAGTTATTTTATGACCATTCTAGGAGATTAGTTTCTGTTTTCTAGCCGCTGAAAGGATTCCTGGACATCCTGAAAATGTAGTAGTTTGACATAGATTTGTCTCAGAGCATTAGACAGTTGTCTAGTACATAAAGCACGATGTGCTGTCTCAATTATAATGCTGTTGTCATGTGCACTAGATTTTAAAATAAAATTAAACAATTGAAGCAAAGTCTCAGTCAGTTGGTTGGTGGCATATGATTCAGTTAGACCTCTTACTATAATATTATTCCTTCTGCTCCTGGCTTCTAAATCAAGGAGATTTTGTTGGATGTCAGTTAGAGTGGTATTTTTGGTGCTTAAATCTTCTTT
Source organism: Protopterus annectens (assembly GCF_019279795.1). Taxonomy (NCBI): domain Eukaryota; kingdom Metazoa; phylum Chordata; order Ceratodontiformes; family Protopteridae; genus Protopterus; species Protopterus annectens. The sequence continues at coordinate 1,671,392,421 of NC_056726.1, read as the reverse complement.
TAGCAGCACAATCTGCATCTCATTATATTTGGTAGTTTGTTCAATCTGTTCCATATGTTCCATAGCCTGATTCAATTTATTGCCAAAACCTGAAAGCTGTTCAAAGAAACTTTGAACAGACAGCTGCAATGGTAACAAGGCTTCCTTCAGATCCTCCATGTGGATGCTGGCCTCCAGCTTTTGTTTAGCACTGGATTTTGAAGTGCCTAATTGTTTAATTTTCTGGATTTTAGAAATGGTTTTCTTTATAGGGGAAACTATTGCTGACAGTTTAGTTTTGCTGGTTTGTGTCTCCATGGTATCGGATTCCTTCGACATAGTTTGGCAGTGGAATATTATATTCACCTCCAACTTGTGTTGTGCCTATTCAAGCTTCGAAAATACACTTAAAAGTAGCTATGTGGAACTCTTGAGATTTAATAGTAAAGTATATGCTCACAGAATATAGCCAGGAGGCCTCAAAATCAATGAAAATGTATTGCAGAGATGAGAGCAGCTAGGATCTGGCTTTAGGTTGTGAAAGGATGGTTAAAAGCCAATAGTTATTTTAGTTAGATAGGAGCCTCATGGAAAAGGTGTTCACAGGACGACCACCATCTTGGAATCCCGGGACACAAGCATGTTAATAAATTAATAGAGTTAGGGTAAGGATAGTAGAGGGTGAGTAAGAGAACTAGTATGTTAGGCTTTTTCTATATTGTTCTTGTTTCTATTGAGGGGAAAACCAGTTCTGTAATATAATTCCAGAACAAAATAAATCAGTCAAAATAACTTGTCTTATTTTTCCCCTTCCTTCCTGATCCAGAGGGATAATGAATAGGCATTGGGGAGGGACAGAAGGGGTTATGCATCATTCAGCTAGATTCTGTAATAAATATCATACCCATAGCAAAATTCATAATGTATAGCACCAGCTATTAAAGTTATCACATAGTTTAAGGCTAAATGTGGGAGATTGAATCATGGAATGTGAGGAGACTGCAGACAAGAGATAAAATAAACCTGTTTTTACATCTCACATTTAAATCAAAAGCGAATATAGTACAAATTCAGGAATCATATTTAACAAGGGAGCAATGGGTCAAGGTTGAAGAGAAAAAATGAATTAGATTGTAGCATCTGGGGAAAAATCTAACAGTGCAGGGGTGGCTATAATAATTAAGGAATTGTTTAAGGACATTATCATAAAAAATGAATTGGATAAAAATGGTAGATTATGTTAAATAACCTGTAGTAATCCAGATATAGGTTCATAGGTTAGTACTAAGCTAACTGCCCTTACAAAACATTTTAAGCTTAGCCAATCATCCCTTGTGAGACTCAAACCCTGCACCTTGTGTTTGTAAGGCAAATACCTTAACCATTAGGCCACCCTCCCAACCCAATAATGAAACATATCTTAATCCAATGTATATGCCCCCTGCAGTAATCAACAAAACTTTTTAAATTTAACTTATTTATCTGAATATAAAGACCATCATATAGTTATAGGAGGAGACTGGAATGCTTACCAAGACCCTGGTACTGACAGTTCAATCCCTAATAAAACATACAATAAGCAAGCTACAGTGGCATAGACAGAGCTTAAACAAGACTTTAATCTTTTTGACCCATTTATACATAAATGTAAGGACACCAAAACAGAAAAATTCACCTTCTACTCACAATGCCACAGAATGTGGGCTAGAATTGATTTCTTCCTGATCTTGGATACATTTTTAAATTTGAATACAGATTGCCATATAAATAATAGATTCTTCTCTGATCATTCAAAAATTACATTAAACATCCTTTGTAGTGATAAACAGAATCTATCGAGGAGAGGGTACAATTGGTCCCTCAATCCCAACTCTGTTTCAAAGCAAGATATAATATAAGGGATCAACTCACTCTTACAAACCCTATTGACTAAAATCTTTACCTCTCATGACCCAATAGATATTGAGTGGCCCACAGCTAAATCTCAAACAAGAGGTTTACTTATTAGTAAAGAAGTACATTATAAAAAAGTTACAGAGAAAGGAGGAAACAAGAATAAAGGAAAACATACAAAAACTGGAAATGGAATTGCAGAAGTGCTTTAATGGAAAAACTGAAAATTTACTACTTAAATCCTAAAGAGATCTATACTGGCTGGAAGCTAAAAGTCTCTCATTTCACGAAGTAAGAAATCTGGCCAAGTATTCTGAGGGTGCATAGGTACCATCCCAGGGTATTAGCTAGATTAATTTCCCTTTACAAATCTACACCTACTGTATCAGAAATGAACCACTCAGATAGAATATACAGTAGGAACAGTGAAATTTTAAACCTTTTTGAACAAATTTATACACATATTTATGGTGAACAAATGCTTCCAACAGCAGAGATTGATAGAACATCTCCTCTACAGCACTTAGCATTTCCAAAATTAGATTCTAACCAACGGAAAGTATTAACAGACCCTATCTCATTAAAGGTAATCAGTGACACAATAAAGAATCGAAAAGCTCACCAAGCACCTGGCCCAGGTGGCTTCACATTGGAGTTTTACAAAGAGTTTAATCCGTTAATAGCCAAAATGTGTTGGCTTTCGCCGCCCCCTTAGATTAGTTCCCTGTGCCTCTGTCCAGCAGAGCCATTGAAGTGATCCCTGGGGTAAACTTTCTGTTTCCCATCCACTCGTCAAGGTTTCTCTTGAAAAGAGTTAGTGAGGAGCTCTGCTTAATGTAGATTGGAATCTTGTTCCAGAGCATGTGAAGTCTCTGGGACAGGACTCTATCCCTCCAGAATGTCCTATTTATTGTTATGGTGAAGTTTAGATCCCTGGAGTGTTTGGCTCAAGAGGATATAGTTTTCTTTAGGTGGAGCGTGTCCATCAATTCTAGGTTGGACATGGCCTTGTATGTCAGGCAGAGATCACCTCTGAGTAGGTAGTATGCAACCGAGTACAGCTGTAGTTTCTTTAGTCGAGCTGCATAGGGCATCTGCTTGAGGCCAGTGATCCTCTTGGTGAGGTACTTCAGTGGTCTTTCCAGTTGTTGCAGGTGTCTTGCAAGGTACATCCCAAATGGGGCATTGTACTCTATGATGGGTCTGACAAGTGATGCGTAGAGGGGCCCAATAACCTCTTTCAATCTGGATGCAAACCCTTTTGTGATTAGGTGGGCCACATAGAAGAATTTTCTAACCAGTTTGGCAATGTGATTATCAAAGGAGAGGTTACTATCTACTTGGGTCCCCAGATCCCTTATTACGTCTTCCATATTTATGGGGCTACCACCTATGTGGTAGTTTGTGGGTACTTTGTTTTTCCAAAGGGGATGACTGTGCACTTTTTCGCATTTAGCTTGAGGCCATGGTTTTGACACCAGGTATCTGTCACAGTGAGACCCTTTTGGATGATGTCTGTGTCAGCCGGAGAGTCAATTATAGCCCCTAGTTTGCAGTTGTCTGCGAACGTGGTCAGCCATAGTCCTCCTGTGCTTGCCTATACCCCTGAGAAGTATATGCCGAACAGGAGGGGTCCTAGGACTGAGTCCTGGGGAACGCCACTTGAAACCGGTTTAGAGTCAGACCTAGCTCCTGCAACTATTACCATGTGAGTTCTGTCCATGAGCCAGTCGGCAACCAATCTCATGATGTGGGGTTAATGTTCAGGTTGGTGAGCTTGTCTATAATACTTGAGTGGGGAATGGTATCAAAGGCCTTTGTGAAGTCTAGGTAGGCTGTGCAGACCACCTTTCCCTTGTCTATAGCCTTGGTAACTGTCTCAAAGAAATCCACCAGATTTAGGAGGCATGATCTACCCTTAACAAAGCCGAAGTGGGTAGGGTCCAGTGTTTGGAGGTTCCCAATGTCTCTGTTAATGAGATCCATGATGATGCACTGCATAACTTTGCAGACCAATCTAGTCAGGCTTATAGGGTGATAGTTCCTGGGGTCTGTTGTGGCTCCACCTTTGTGAAGCGGAATAACCATTGCTGTGTGCCACTCTGTGGGCACATAGCTTTTGGAGAGGCTGAGTTTAAACAGTTTGTTTAGGTGAGGGGTTAGTTCATCTTTGAGCTTGTGTAGGACGCAGCCTGGGACACTGGCTGGTCCCATTGATGCTGTGTTTTTGGCTTTGGAGAGGTCTGTTTTAACCTGAGTGTCTGTGATTTCAGGGGCACTACATTCTTCTGGTATAGTTATGGTCCCTTTTGGGGGTGAGAGGGGGGTGACGTTTGCACTAAACCTGTCTGCCAGGATGTTGGCTATATCGGTCGTTTCAGTGTATTTTGTGCCATTCTGCACTAACTCCGAGCAGATCTGAGAATTGCCACTTAGATGCTTGACATAGCTAAAGAATGCCTTGTGGTTATCTTTGGAGTCCATGGCAATTTTTTTTTCAAAGCTAGCCTTGGATGATTTTATGAGGGAATGTAGTTTATTGCTGATACTGATCAGGGATGTCTTCCCTTCTTGGGATTTTACTCTTTTCTGTACTAGTTTCCACCTTCTATTGTATAGCTTGTTTATGGCAGGGGTCCACCAGACTGGTTTCCTTTTCTTGGAGGAGTGAGTCTTGGTTTTGTTTGGGATAGCATGATCCAAGCATTTTTGTATGTGCCCGTAGAGTGCATTAGTAAAGGATTTTGCAGTTTGGACAGCGTTATCCTTTAGCACAGGGGCTTTGAAACTTCCCACCTTGGTCTTAACTAATGTAAAGTTTGCTTTTGAAAAATTATTCACGGTGGTTTCTTTGACCGGGGGTGGTGGCAGAATGTGGATATTCAGAGTGATTAGTTTATCGTCAGATCTAGCCAGCAAGGGGTTGACCTCCGGTGTGGAACACCGGTCGCCCATGTTGGTGATGACCAGGTCGAATAGGTTGTCACCTCTAGTGGGGGTGTTGACCAGTTGATCCAGACATTTGAGTTTATAAATTCTAGGAAATGTCAGGCAAGGGAGTTTGTACTTGAGTAGTTCTCCCAGGTAATGTTTGGGTAATTGAAATCACCCAATATCAGGGTGTTTGGTAGGACCTTTATGTTTCCCAGTGTTTCCAGGAATGTGGATTGGTGGTCCTGGGACATGGTGGGTGATCTGTAGCAAGCTATAATTTGAATAGCAGTTTTGACTGTTGTAAGTTGCACGTGGATGATCTCTGAAGCATCATGCTGTGCCACTGACCTGGAGGTGTGGGTATTCATGATGAATATGGAAACTCCCCCATCTTTTGTATTTCGGTCCGGGTTTTGTGGCCAAAATTAATTGTATGAGTTGTAGCCTGGTAGTGCTGGAGTGCTCTCTGGAGCCTTAAACCAGGTTTCTGTTACTGCACATATATCAATTTCCTCCATACTGAGGAGTGCCTCAAATGTGTGCATTTTGAGGTTTAGATGTCTGGTATTGAGTAGCATCACCCTCAGTTTTTTGTCACTTGTGCTATTTACAGCAGTGGGTTTGTTTTTTGAGCCTTGCCTAAAAAAGGCACTATGGGGGTGGCAAGTGCCTTGGCCAGTATTTGAAAGCCTAAGGGTGACAGGTCCAAGCCATCTCTAGCGAAGCAGCGTGGCTTGTCGAGCATGTCATCCCAGGCTTACAGACACTGGATTCCATTTGAATGACACCAGAAGCTTAGCCAATTGTTGAAATTGATAATTTTTTCTCAATCCCATGGTATTATTCTTGGTGAGGGCAGGATGCTACTTAGGGTCAGGGTCATACCGGCCTGGGCTAGAGAGCTCCTCCATGTCTCTTTTCATGTAGTCCAGGGAGGTATGGTTCAGGTCATTCATGCCAACATGGACAATGACAGAGTCATATCTGTGCTTGTTCTGGAGTGACCTTAGTGCTTGTGTTATGTGGCGGATCCTGGCACCCAACAGGCAGCTAGCAGTAACCTTTTCTTTTTTCAGCCTAGTGAGTGGGACATCAGTGTGCCTGACTATAGAGTCACCTATTACTAGTGTGTTGGGTATGTTATTTTGTCTTAAGTGTTGTGATTGTGTGGCACACTGGTTTTGTGAAGTATGTGTTTCATGGTTTGTGTTGGGGGGGGTGGAGGTTGCTTGGATGTCTGCTTTGGAGGTCTCTGTTGCTTTTGCAGATTTTTATTTAGAGACTCCGAGTATGTTTTCATGTATTTATTTGTGTTTTTTACCTGTGCTGGTTTCATAGATCTATGTGAGACTGGTGGTGTGATGGAAGTAATTCCCTTCTCCTCTTGACTGCCTGCTACAGTCTTGGGTTGAGAGAGCTTAGCCTCCAGTTTGGCTGTATAATTGCATCTCTTGCATGTATTAGTGTTTGGTGGAAGGAGGAGAGGGTTGTCTGCGTACATCAGGCATTTGTAACATTGCCTCAAAATGCCCAGATTCACCAGTTGGACCGAAGAGTACACTTGAAACTATCTTTTAAACATGCCTGGATAGGTACAATGAACTGTTTTACTGATTGGCTGGTAAGGTCAAATAGAGAGCCTTGTCCTTCTCTACAGTATAGGGGGGTCTAGTGCTAAGGTTTATTAGTGCTTGCTATGAGTTTAGAGCAAGTGCCAGGATGAGAAGTGGATGGTTTGAGTGCTTTAGTTGAAAGTTTGTCTAGTTCTAAGGTATAAATTGCAGAGTAGACTTTGTGGAGCCAGGAATAGTTATACCCTAGCTAAAAGGCACTGCCTGGTGCGGAAAACCACGCAAATGCGGGTTTTATAGCAGGGAAATGAAAAAGATAGAAATTAGCCCAAAATGGCCAATAAACTACTAATTTCTGGGCTGAAACCACTCCTCCAGGAACAGGTAAGCTGCTCAAGACAAAGTCCATACTAGACAAAGTGCTTATCAAAACTCCCTCTCTCACAGTGAACAGAGAAACTTCCTTCTATCCAACAAGTTTTTTTTGTTTGTTTTTTTCAGAAAATAAAGCAGATGCAATCAAAAAAAACACTTTGAATGCACAGAAATGGCTATCACACTTGAGTGTGTAGCCTACAACAGTTAAACAGGTAATTTAAACACAAAAACAACTTTGTTAAAGTGCAGGCAGTAAAATAAGTATAATATGTAGCTGAAACAAGCTTTTTAAATCATAGAAATTCTAGAAAATCAACGTTTTAGGCGGAATTAGCTAAAGGCAGCAAGAAAATGCAGAAAAACTATACTTAATCACTCCAAAGTCTCTGTTTTGTTTCTCTGCTGCTGTAGAACTCTGCAGAACACCACTCAGGAGCTTGCTGAGCTGTATACAAGCACAAAAACCTTTCAAATGCAGGTTTTATAGCAGGGAAATGAAAGAGATAGAAATTAGCCCAAAATGGCCAATAAACTACGAATTTCTGGGCTGAAACCACTCCTCCAGGGGCAGATAGGCTGTTCAAAGCTCCCTCTCTCACAGTGAACAGAGAAACTTCCTTCCATCCAAGTAAGGTATGGGCAAACACAGAAACTTGTAACACAGCCCTGAATTCAACACTAACCTGAAAACTGGACTATACTAGCTTAGAAAGACGGGAAAACAAGTATATATTTTTTTGCTTTTTTCAGAAAATAAAGCAGATACAATCAAAAAACCACTTTAAATGCACAGAAATGGCTATTACACTTGAGTGTGTAGCCTACAACAGTTAAACTGGTAATTTAAACACAAAAACTACTTTGTTAAAGTGCAAGCAGTAAAATAAGTACAATAGTGCAATATGTAGCTGAAATAAGCTTTTTAAATCACAGAAACTCTAGGAAATTGGCGTTTTAGGCAGAATTAGCTAAAGGCAGCAAGAAAATGCAGAAAAATTATACTTAATCACTCCAAAGTCTCTCTTTTGTCTCTCTGCTGCTGCAGAACTCTGCAGGGCACCATGCAGGAGCTTGCTGAGCTGTATAAAGTATACTATTATATTGTCCCAGTAAGGGGGCTGCCTTCGTCCAGTATCACTAAATAGTGGTGTACTGACTTTTCAATCTACCCTCATAGTATAACATGGAAGATTGTTGCAGGAATCATTTACATTATCTGTATGGTTTGGCTAGTTGAATGACACAGTTGTACATAGATGTATATAGTTCTATGCTTTGTTATAGTTAACACAATTTAAACTTTGTAATTGTATGAACTTGCTATTGTTTAATATAAAATAAAATAAAGATGTTTTTTGAAAAAACAAAATAAACTCATTCCACAGGTAACAGTCCTTCTTTTTTTCACAATTAAACAAACGTCTTTTGATTATGTCTTTAGTCCCAAATGTTGTCACAAAATGTCTCTTTTCACAAATGAATCAAGGAGCTAATGTTTTTTGTTTCAAAACCCAAAGGAAACATTATATTATCACACACAAAAAATCTATCTATACAGTTTACTGTAACATTTGTTCTTCCAACTGCATTAGCAAATAATTTTCCAGATTGCATCACACTTGCAACATTATGACTATCCATCTCAAAACTTATTTTCTTTCCACCCAACTCACTTTCTATTCTGAAAAACCTTTTCCATCATGTTTGGCAATAAAATCTCAGTCTCTTCTACACGATCACTTTTATTCAATAAACCAGTCAGTTTTTCATCAGACACACTTCTTCAAACTTCTTCAAAATTCAAGGTTTAAATTCAGCTAAACAATAACTATTTGCACTATCCACTCACTTTTCAACAGTTTTCTGCCTTACTGATAGAACCACACTGCTATCACCAACAGAACAAGTTATTTTGACTGCATTACTGCACAGCTTCTCCTAGCTGCCTCCATACCCGGAACAGAAACAGGAAGTGTAGCAGCAGCAAAGGTGTTCCCCACTCGCAACAAAAAGTGTAGGAGAAGTTACTTGAAGCTTTGGCCAAATTTCCCTTAGTAGTATCAATATTGTGTTCCTAGTTCATATGTAAGCAGTAGGCTATCAGCCCTTTCAGGTCATTTTAAGCCTAGGCAATTTCCCTTTAATGTGACAATCAAATCCTGTACCCTGTGTCTGTAAGGTATACACCTTAATCATCATTCCAATTACCAACACCATAATGGCTTTCCCCTGAAAGAGACCACTAGGTTAGTTGGACTAATCTAATCAACACAGAATAAAATAAAAAAAAATCTATGACTGGTATGCTTTCTAACTTGATTAGGCACACAAATAATATGGTGTCCTTATGCAGCTGATTTTCATTTGCGATGGAATTTGAAAGGGAAGCCATCCTGTGCCTTCCTCACTGTGGGGGGGGGGGTACTGTTTTCTTAAATATATTTAATGTTTTTTTTAATATAAAATTACATACACTATACTGATAATGGTCTTGCACTGATAACAGTAATCACTTTTAATTTATTCAGATGAAGACAAAACCTGGCAGTTTTGCACAGAAGATTCAGACTATGACCTACTATAGAACTTCATCCTGCAGTCATGAGTTTGATTCCTTTAATCTCCATTAGCCTAGTATGCAACCCATGTCACTTAAATAGGCAATGTTTTTAGCTGCAAAAAAACAAGCACTTGGACACAGTAAGTTTAGCCAGTTTAGCCAGTTATCAATGAAAATGTATTTATAAATCTGTCTTCATTCTTCAATCCTCTACAATTATTTTGATGTGTAATAATGAAAGCAGTTGAACGGGATATTGATTTTTCCTTCTTTATGAATCTAGACAGCCGTTTGAAAAGACTTTTATAGAATAGAGAGACTTCAGTCTCATCCTTACTTCGATTACTAGGTATAATAATATTAAGCACAACAAAACCACAGTATGCAAGATAGGATATTTGCAGTGTAAGCCCCAAGCAAATAATGTCACAGTAAAATAGTTTGGTTCCTACAAATTACTCCCATGCTTCTTCAGTATGGCATAGCACTTAAACTCTTATCCCAGAAAAGGCTATTTTTTTATATTTCTCCACTCTCCTAGAATTGCCTGTTTTGTATTACTAAAAGCTATGCTGCTTTCAAAGTTTTTTTTTTCTTTTAATTTACTAGACAGCCAAATAATATCTCTTCCATCTCATGTAGCAAATAATCAGGCACATTTTGTCAAGGCAAATAAATGAAACTTGAAGACAAGACCAAACTGCTGTTTGTGAGTTAGAAAATAACTTACCACTACATTTATTATATTAATTTAAAGAGGCTTGCAGATTCCTGGAATCTGGAACATTTCATAATAACATCTTGTTATTCAATTACTTGTTTCAATATATTATGAAAATATAATCTGTATATATTTTCTTATCCACGTGCTCGATACTGCTAAAGCATTTGCAAACATTGTGGGTTTGAGTATGTGTGCAGTCACATTTAACCTATTGTTACTAATTAATTTATATGTGTTTTTTTCTAAATGGTATATCACCCTGCATCTGACCATCAGTGGACACAGGTCTTCAGAGCACTCATGTACGCCTTCAGAAGTTTTCTGGCCCATGCTGAGTACTGGTAAGCAGAAGGAGGCATCCTGGTGTAACATCATATTGTTGCCAGGAGTGTTCTCATATCCAAGATCTCCATTTCCACCTGCACACTCCTGTCCACCTTATGGGCAGATGTGCAATGGGAATGTGGAGCATATTGTTCTTACTCAAACAAAATCCCCCATCTATTCTAATTTTAGGGTGCATGCTGTGTATGCATTCCCTCCTTCCTTCAGGAAGCATGCAGGTAATGTGCAGGTAAACAACCCCCCTACCAGGTAGGCAAGCACACCCATCTTTCCAATGTTACACCACAGATGCCCAAACTGCTAGTCAAATCCAGATCACTGTGTTTACATTCCCTCTGTGACACAGAGCTGCTGAATTTCTTTGTCTTTTTTGACACAAGGCACAACATAAAATCTCACATCCACTGCACTTACATAATTAACACATCAGTGAATAAGTAAAGTGAAGCATGTTCAGAAATACAGACAGCATGAAATAAAGTAATTTTCTGCTGGTTTTCTTTGCTTTACTGTGTGGTTTACCTCTGATTCAGGTTAAAAGCAAATCATCATTAGAAGGGTATAATAGACATTATTTGAGCATGCAATCATCCAGAAATAATATTATCGTGCAAAGCATGCTTAAGATCACACTAAGTCCTTATTCAGTAAAATTATATAGTTTGTATGGAGTGTATAATCTGATTTTCATTATGGATGTAAAGAAAAAGACCACATAAAAAGTATGCTCATTGAGTGGCTAAGATAATATTTATACTCTGAATTTTGGCTCATATTAATCCATCTCTATAATGTACTTTGCAGAGTGTTCTATAATATTATTGCCCTGCTCTGTTTTTCGGAGAAGAAAGATAAACAATTGAATATGTCTTCTATCCTTAAGGACAAAAGAGATTCAGATAATAAGCATATACAGTAGGTTCATGTAATGTTACTAGGCTATTAACCCAAGGATCTTTACAAGCCTAGCTGTTAAATCCCAATATAATACTAGATGAGAGATATCGTGTATGCCCAAGATTTTTCTAGCAAGGACTGCCTATGTCCAGGAGAGAAGAAGGGGCAATCCCTTTCAGAAATTTATGGTTTCCCACCCAGTTGTCCAGATTGCTCTAAAATGGGTCATGGAGGTGCTCTGCTTGACATGGATTGGAAGCCTATTCCAGAGGAGGGGCAACCTCTGAGAGATGTAGCTGTCTCTCCAGCAGGTCCTATTTATGTCGCAGGCTAGACTGAAGTCTCTGGAATGGGTGACTCTTGTCCCATTTGACTTATGGATGTGCAGCATTTTCATAAGATTTGGGTCAGAGATAGCCCTGTAGGCTAGATATAAATTGCTTCTAAGTCATCTATACTCTACTGAGTACACTAACAGTGACTTCAGTCTGTCCATAAAAGACATATGCTAGAGTCCCTGAATTTTCTTAGTTAGAAATCTCTAAGGTCTGTCATGTTGCTTCAGGTGACTGGCATGTTACATACCAAAGGGAGCATTATATTCAATAAAAGGCCTGATGATGGATGAGTACAGCCGAGTTATGACCTCTTTTGCTCTTGATATAATGTCTTTGCTAATCAGGTGAGCAATGTAGAATGTTTCCTCACCACTTTAGACACATGGTGTTCAAAGTTGCAGTCACAGTCAACTTATGTTCTCACGTCTCTCATTACAGAACTGGTACTTAAGGTATTATTGTTTATTTTATAATCATCAGGGACATTGTTTTTAACAAAGGAAATGATGATGCATTTTTTAGCATTTAGTTTAAGATCATAGGTTTGGCATCAATCATTGGTCTGTGTAAGCCCCTTTTGAAGAAAGCTAACATTGCTAGGGGATTCAATGATAGCACCTAATTTGTAGTCATCTGCAAAACTGGTTAGCCACAGCCCCTCCATTTTGGCTTGGGCATCTGAGAAGTATATTCCAAACAAGAGGGGGCCCGGCCCTGACCCACTGCTGACAGGTCTGTTGGTAGAGGTCAAGTCTCCCAATTTGACTGAATGTTGTCAATCTGTGAGCCAGTTTGCAACCCACCTGACAACATAGGAGTTGATATTAAACTCTGTTAATTTTTCAATGATGCCTGAATGTGAGATTGTGTCAAAGGCCTTGGCCAAATCAAGATAGGCTGTGTGCACAGCTTTGCCTTCATCTATGGCTCTGATCTCATTCTCGAAGAAGTACACTAGGTTTAGCAGTCACAACCTACCCTTGACAAAACCAAACTGAGATGGAGCTAGGATTTGGAGGTCACCTATATCCTTATTTATGAGATCTATAATGATTCTTTCCAATGCCTTATAAATGAGTCTGGTTAAATGTATGTGTCTATAGTTACCCTGGTCTGTTGCTGAGCCACCCTTGGGGAGGGGGATAAAAGACGCTGTTTTGCATTTAGTGGGGAAAAACTCAGATTTCAGGCTGTGGTTGAATAGGGTGTCTAGTGGAGTAGCTAGCTTTTGTTTAAGAACATTAAGAATGCAGCCTGGAATGCCATCTGATCCCATGGAGGCTATGTTCTTAATCTTGGTGAGAGCACTGATGACTTGTTATTTGGAGCTGTAGTGAGGAGGTGATGTTGAAGGCATAGTTTGTGGTATGCTTGGGGAGGATAGAGGTGTGAAGGTTTCACCAAACCTGTCTGCTAACAGGTTTGTAATTTCCACAAAGTCATTGTGTGTGATACCATCCACAAGTAGTTCAGCACACATCTGAGTCCTACCTTTTAGGTTGTGGACATAGCTGAAAAAAGTCTTATGTTTATCCTTGGCTATGGTTGGTAAATTTTTTTCATAGTTGCTCTTGAGGATTTTATGAGTTGTCTTAAATGCTTGTTAAGGCCAAGGAGGGTTCTCTTCCAGTTCTGGGATCTCACTTTTGTATTTTTAGTCAGCATCTTCTTTTGCTTATTGTATAATCTATTAATGCTAGACATCCACTGGGATGGTTTGTTTTTTTTCTTGGGGATCTTGCTTTAATCCTATCAGGCATAACTGTGTCTATACATTGGTGTAAGTGTTTATACAGGGCATCAGTGTACACCTTAGTATAGCCATCAATGCCATCTGTGGGAACTGGAATTTGGAAGTCAATTATACCATCCCTTAGGAGGATATATTTAGCTTTGGTGAAGTGTTTTAGCCTGACTTCTCCTTTGGGAATTTCTGGTGCTATTGCTACTTCAGAAATTACTTATTTATTGACAGATTTAACCAGTGCAGACCCTATACTTGAGGTGTTGCATCAGTCACTCATATTGTTGAAGATCTAGTCAAGAATAGTGGCTCCCCTTTTGGGGTGGTACACTATTTGTTCAAGGCATTTGAGTTAACAAAGTCCAGGAAGTTTTGGGCAAGTGTGTTTGGACTCATATAAGTTTCCCAATTAATGGAGGGATAGTTGAAATCACTGTGTTAGGTTGTACGTTAATTGTCCCAAGTAGGTCTAAATAAGCTGTATGGGCTTCTTGGTTCATGGAAGGGGACCTGTAACTGGTGATGACATGAAGGGGGGAGTCTTACCCATGGTAATTTGGACTTGGAGTTACTCCATAGAATTATCTTGTCTAACCAGTCTAGAGATGTATTTGCCTTTAATGAAGATAAATGCTCCACCTCCGTTGGTTCTCACACCTTCAATTTGCAGTCTAAAATTGTGGAAGGCATTGTAGTCTTGCAAGGCTTCGGTACTTGCTGCGGCCTTGAACCAGGTTTCTGTGACTGCACAGATGTCAATATTTTCCAGGGAGAGAGTGCAGTTTCTGATTTACACTCCTAGCATTTAGCTGCATGACCCTTAGTTTCTTTGTGTTTTATATTTTAACGTCAGAAATTTTGTTTTTGTTACTTGCATAAAAAAGGCATTATGGGGAGGCAAGTGCCTTAGCCAGAAACTGAAAGCCTAGAGGAGCCAGGTGAAGTTCATCTCTGGCAAAGCAAAGTGGTCTATCCATCATGTCATCCCAGGCCGACAGGAACTGGATCTCCTTAGAATGACAACAGAAATTTAGCCAATTATTAAAGTCAATAATTTTTGTTTATGTTGTAGTATCATCCTAGGTGAGGGTAAAATGCTGCTCATGTCTTTCTTCATATAGTCCAGAGAAGTACATCTCAAATTCTTCACACCAACATGAACTATGATGGAGTCATAACTGTACCTGTTGTTGAGAGACTTGAGTGCATGTGTGATCAGATGAATCCTTGCACCAGTCAAGACAGCTGTCCTTGTTTAACGTGGTGAGTGGGGTGTCTACTAAAACATTTGGAATAGATGTAAATTGCCTTAAGGGCTTATTTGGTGAAACACTGGTGCTAGTGTTTTTATGTGTATTGGGGGCTTAGGGTGTAATGCTAGGTGTAGCATGCTTGTGTTTGGAGGTCTCTGGTGCTTAGGTTGCATTCTGGAGAGTACCTCTGCATATGAAAGTTTATATGCTGCATGCATATTATGAGTAGAAGTCATGGTGTGTGAGCTGACAATCTGTTTAGTGTTGCTGTTCTGGTTGTGAGAGACCAAAGGTTCCAGATTCTTAGTGTAGGAGCATCTCTTGTAAATTGTACGTGAGTGATTTAGGAGTAAGGGGTTGTCAGTGTACATGAGGTATTTGCTGCATTGCCTCAAAAAGTCCATGTCCACTGAGCTAGCAGGTGAAACAGAGGGAATCTGTCAGTCCATAATGCAAGGTCTGAACCAGGTATCTCCACAGATAAGGAGAAAAAGATGGGGTATATTGTAGGGGGCTATATTAGGGGACTAACCTTTGGGATGTACAGTAGGAGGTCTATAAAAAAGGGGATCTGTAGGTTTGATGTTGAAAGGTAAGAGGTAAAATCATTGCTGGGTGGTTCACTGAACAGCTGAGAGCTGTTTAAGAACTGTTCTGCTAGATAGCAACTGTTTAAAAGGGGAAAAACATCTACTGTCTCTTTTGCGTCTATAACTACCAAAGGTTACCCCCTCTGAGAGGTGGTGCATGATGGTGTGCTATGCCTGAACAAGAGCAAAGCAGTTAATACAAAAAATGCAATGAAAAAGCTTAAACTGAGCCCCACACCAATGAAATAGCTCAAACTGAGCCCTGAATCAGTAGCCTTCAATTAGACAGTCCTACTTTACGCTCATGCCAAGAGGGTATGGGGAGGGGGTTTACCAAAAGAAGATATCCTGATTTTTAGCGCTCAATCCTCAAACCAAACTGGATTCAGCCAGTCTGAATCCAATCTATACCATGGCCTACAAAAGTGCAACAACAGAATAAAATCAGAAAACATGTTTTCTTAATTAAATAGGCAACAGAGTAAAACGCAGCACAGTGTTTTCCTAAATTAAATGGAACAACAGAATAAAACAGCATACAGATGTTTTCTTAAATAAGTAAAAGTAGCAGTTGGTGTAAAATACAGTCAAGTGCAACAAATGCAGTGATAAAATAGGAACTTAGTGTTCCTAGTTTTTTCAGATGGTTTGGTATGATCTGAGGAGCAGAGGCCTATTCCCTAACTCTCTGCAGAGACAAGTGCCAACTCGTGCAAACTCAGTCCTTAAGTATAATACAACAGCAAAGCGGATAATACAAAGAAAGCAATGGAATAGCTCAAACTGAGCCCTGCACCAATGAAATAGTTCAAACTGAGCCCTGAGCCAGTAATCTTCAATTACATAGTCCTATTCTCTGCTCCTGCCATAAGGTTATGTGGGGGGGGGTCTTCCAAAAAAAGATGTCCTGATTTTTAGTGCTCAATCCTCAAAAAGAAGTGGATTTAGCTGGTCTGAACCCAATTTATACTACAGCTAACAAAAGTGCAACAACAGAATAAATGTAGAGGGTGGTGGTGCTGTGGTAATGTAGTCGCCTCACAGTAAGACGCTGTCCCGTTCGATTCTCAGCTAGAGCGTCTTCTGCGTGGAGACATGCGGGAATGGGCGTACCTTCATTGAAGGTTGTGCATCAGGCCTGGCAAGCCGGTACGTAAAAATCAACTGCCAATCATTAGCGGACCGGAGTTCCGCTGTGGCGAACCCTAACGGGGAAAAGCCGAAAGACACAAACAAACTTTATTTTCTTAATTAAATAGGCAACAAAGTGAAAAGCAGAACAGTTTTTTTTTTCTAAATTAAATATAGCAATAGAATAAAACAGCAGAACAGATCTTTTTGTTAATGTTTTCATACAGTGTCATTTTCTTTTTTACAAGGCATGAAGTATGCATTTAAGGAATGTGTGATTTTTATTAGCTGTGAACACAGTTAAGACAGTTCTGTGAAAACAAATGACTGTGTAAACAGGTTGCTATCTTTGGAGAAGTCTTCCTAACAAACGTATTATAGAGTGATGCAGTTACTTTATCGTATATAAACATTTATTGCAAGAAAAATGTGTCCTTAGCACTAGAAATCATGGTCGCAGATGAGTATGGCTCACATACTAAGGGT